>NC_092095.1:80797765-80807765 GCF_045679555.1 Salvelinus alpinus | reverse complement strand
GTCGCCTACCAATCGACGCTGGCTATCAGAGTCGCATACCAATCGACGCTGGCTATCAGAGTCGCATACCAATCGACGCTGGCTATCAGAGTCGCCTACCAATTGACGCTGGCTTCCAGAGTCCCCTACCAATTGACGCTGGCTTCCAGAGTCCCCTACCAATTGACGCTGGCTATCAGAGTCCCCTACCAATCGATGCAGGCTTCCAGAGTCCCCTACCAATCGACGCTGGCTATCAGAGTCCCCTACCAATCGACGCTAGCTATCAGAGTCCCCTACCAATCGACGCTGGCTATTAGAGTCGCCTACCAATCGATGCTGGCTTCCAGAGTCCCCTACCAATCGACGCTGGCTATCATAGTCGCCTACCAATCGACGCTGGCTATCAGAGTCCCCTACCAATCGAAGCTGGCTATCAGAGTTGCCTACCAATCGACGCTGGCTTCCAGAGTCCCCTACCAATCGACGCTGGCTTCCAGAGTCGCCTACCAATCGACGCTGGCTATCAGAGTCCCCTACCAATCGACGCTGGCTATCAGAGTACCCTACCAATCGACGCTGGCTTCCAGAGTCGCCTACCAATCGACGCTGGCTATCAGAGACCCCTACCAATCGATGCTGGCTATCAGAGTCCCCTACCAATCGACGCTGGCTTCCAGAGTTGCCTACCAATCGACGCTGGCTATCAGAGTCCCCTACCAATCGACGCTGGCTTCCAGAGTCCCCTACCAATCGACGCTGGCTTCCAGAGTCGCCTACCAATCGACGCTGGCTATCAGAGTCCCCTACCAATCGACGCTGGCTTTCAGAGTCCCCTACCAATCGACGCTGGCTTCCAGAGTCCCCTACCAATCGACGCTGGCTTCCAGAGTCGTGTACCAATCGACGCTGGCTATCAGAGTCGCCTACCAATCGACGCTGGCTTCCAGAGTTGCCTACCAATTGACATTGGCTATCAGAGTCCCCTACCAATCGACGCTGGCTATCAGAGTCCCCTACCAATCGACGCTGGCTAACAGAGAGTCTTCTCTCTCTCCTCAGTGACAGGACTAGACTATAGTTAACAGGAGGGTAACAGAGAGTCTCCTCTCTCTCCTCAGTGACAGGACTAGACTATAGTTAACAGGAGGGTAACAGAGAGTCTTCTCTCTCTCCTCAGTGACAGGACTAGACTATAGTTAACAGGAGGGTAACAGAGAGTCTTCTCTCTCTCCTCAGTGACAGGACTAGACTATAGTTAACAGGAGGGTAACAGGGAGTCTCCTCTCTCTCCTCAGTGACAGGACTAGACTATAGTTAACAGGAGGGTAACAGAGAGTCTTCTCTCTCTCCTCAGTGACAGAACTAGACTATAGTTAACAGGAGGGTAACAGAGAGTCTTCTCTCTCTCCTCAGTGACAGGACTAGACTATAGTTAACAGGAGGGTAACAGGGAGTCTCCTCTCTCTCCTCAGTGACAGGACTAGACTATAGTTAACAGGAGGGTAACAGAGAGTCTTCTCTCTCTCCTCAGTGACAGGACTAGACTATAGTTAACAGGAGGGTAACAGGGAGTCTTCTCTCTCTCCTCAGTGACAGGACTAGACTATAGTTAACAGGAGGGTAACAGAGAGTCTTCTCTCTCTCCTCAGTGACAGGACTAGACTATAGTTAACAGGAGGGTAACAGGGAGTCTTCTCTCTCTCCTCAGTGACAGGACTAGACTATAGTTAACAGGAGGGTAACAGAGAGTCTTCTCTCTCTCCTCAGTGACAGGACTAGACTACAGTTAACAGGAGGGTAACAGAGAGTCTTCTCTCTCTCCTCAGTGACACGACTAGACTATAGTTAACAGGAGGGTAACCATTAGAGAGTCTTCTCTCTCTCCTCAGTGACAGGACTAGACTATAGTTAACAGGAGGGTAACTATTAGAGAGAGACTTCTCTCCCTTTCGGCCACCATTTTAAAACATTTCACTGAGAAAGAAGAGCAGCAAAGGGCTGTGGTTGGGAGGCTGGGAGGGTTCATTGTGATGTCAGACGGGGAAAATGACAAACAGCAAAAACAGGAACATTAAAAATCCCCAAGGCCTGATGATAAACTATACTGTATGTAGATAAACTAAACTGTACTGTATATAGATAAACTAAACTGTATGTAGATAAACTAAACTGTATGTAGATAATGTCACGTTCCTGACCTGTTTTCTCTTGTTTTGTAAACTGTATGTAGATAAACTAAACTCTATGTTGATAAACTAAACTGTATATAGATCAACTAAACTGTATGTTGATAAACTAAACTGTATGCAGATAAACTAAAATGTATATAGATAAACTAAACTGTATGCAGATAAACTAAACTGTATGTAGATAAACTAAACTGTATGTAGATAAACTAAACTGTATGTAGATAAACTAAACTGTATGTAGATAAACTAAACTGTACGTAGATAAACTAAACTGTATGTAGATAAACTAAACTGTATGTAGATAAACTAAACTGTATGTTGATAAACTAAACTGTACGTAGATAAACTAAACTGTACGTAGATAAACTAAACTGTACGTAGATAAACTAAACTGTATGTAGATAAACTAAACTGTATGTAGATAAACTAAACTGTATGTTGATAATCTAAACTGTATGTAGATAAACTAAACTGTATGTTGATAAACTAAACTGTATGTAGATAAACTAAACTGTACGTAGATAAACTAAACTGTACGTAGATAAACTAAACTGTATGTAGATAAACTAAACTGTATGTAGATAAACTAAACTGTACTGTATGTAGATAAACTAAACTGTATGTTGATAAACTAAACTGTATGTAGATAAACTGTACTGTATGTAGATAAACTAAACTGTATGTTGATAAACTAAACTGTATGTAGATAAACTAAACTGTATGTAGATAAACTAAACTGTACTGTATGTAGATAAACTAAACTGTATGTTGATAAACTAAACGGTATGTAGATAAACTAAACGGTATGTAGATAAACTAAACTGTATGTAGATAAACTAAACTGTATGTAGATAAACTAAACAGTATGTAGATAAACTAAACTGTATGTAGATAAACTAAACTGTATGTAGATAAACTAAACAGTATGTAGATAAACTAAACTGTATATAGATAAACTAAACTGTATGTAGATAAACTAAACTGTATGCAGATAAACTAAACTGTATGTAGATAAACTAAACGGTATGTAGATAAACTAAACTGTATGTAGATAAACTAAACTGTACTGTATGTAGATAAACTAAACTGTATGTAGATAAACTAAACTGTATGTAGATAAACTAAACTGTATGTAGATAAATTAAACTAAACTGTATGTAGATAAACTAAACTGTATGTAGATAAACTAAACTGTATGTAGATAAATTAAACTAAACTGTATGTAGATAAACTAAACTAAACTGTATGTAGATAAACTAAACTGTATGTAGATAAACTAAACTGTACTGTATGTTGATAAACTAAATGCAGATTCCAAATGAGAACATGTTGATATAGGACTCTTTCTATAACGACAGCGCAACTACAAAAACATTAGACATTAAATTGTTTAAATAATATAATTTATTCAATTTCAGCATTGTTTCTTTTTAAAGACATCAAAAATAAATAAAGATTTAGTAAGATTTAGTCAGGGCTCTCTGTTGTCAAACTCATATACAACTTCTACCGTTATCGTCTGTTTAAAATGTATTTCTTCATATTATATACAGATACATATTATTATTATATACAGATACACATATAATTATATACAAATATACGTATTATTATATTATATTATATACAGATACACGTCACACAAAACACTGTACAATGCTGTTGACAACAAATAACTACATACATTTCGGACTGTAACCCACGGAATAACCCAGTAAGGCTGTATATAGACAGGCCTTTAGTAATAACCCAGTAAGGCTGTATATAGACAGGCCTTTAGTAATAACCCAGTAAGGCTGTATATAGACAGGCCTTTAGTAATAACCCAGTAAGGCTGTATATAGACAGGCCTTTAGTAATAACCCAGTAAGGCTGTATATAGACAGGCCTTTAGTAATAACCCAGTAAGGCTGTATATAGACAGGCCTTTAGTAATAACCCAGTAAGGCTGTATATAGACAGGCCTTTAGTAATAACCCAGTAAGGCTGTATATAGACAGGCCTTTAGTAATAACCCAGTAAGGCTGTATATAGACAGGTCTTTAGTAATAACCCAGTAAGGCTGTATATAGACAGGCCTTTAGTAATAACCCAGTAAGGCTGTATATAGACAGGCCTTTAGTAATAACCCAGTAAGGCTGTATATAGACATACCTTTAGTAATAACCCAGTAAGGCTGTATATAGACAGGCCTTTAGTAATAACCCAGTAAGGCTGTATATAGACAGGCCTTTAGTAATAACCCAGTAAGGCTGTATATAGACAGGCCTTTAGTAATAACCCAGTAAGGCTGTATATAGACAGACCTTTAGTAATAACCCAGTAAGGCTGTATATAGACAGGCCTTTAGTAATAACCCAGTAAGGCTGTATATAGACAGACCTTTAGTAATAACCCAGTAAGGCTGTATATAGACAGACCTTTAGTAATAACCCAGTAAGGCTGTATATAGACAGGCCTTTAGTAATAACCCAGTAAGGCTGTATATAGACAGGCCTTTAGTAATAACCCAGTAAGGCTGTATATAGACAGACCTTTAGTAATAACCCAGTAAGGCTGTATATAGACAGACCTTTAGTAATAACCCAGTAAGGCTGTATATAGACAGGCCTTTAGTAATAACCCAGTAAGGCTGTATATAGACAGGCCTTTAGTAATAACCCAGTAAGGCTGTATATAGACAGACCTTTAGTAATAACCCAGTAAGGCTGTATATAGACAGGCCTTTAGTAATAACCCAGTAAGGCTGTATATAGACAGACCTTTAGTAATAACCCAGTAAGGCTGTATATAGACAGACCTTTAGTAATAACCCAGTAAGGCTGTATATAGACAGGCCTTTAGTAATAACCCAGTAAGGCTGTATATAGACAGGCCTTTAGTAATAACCCAGTAAGGCTGTATATAGACAGACCTTTAGTAATAACCCAGTAAGGCTGTATATAGACAGACCTTTAGTAATAACCCAGTAAGGCTGTATATAGACAGGCCTTTAGTAATAACCCAGTAAGGCTGTATATAGACAGGCCTTTAGTAATAACCCAGTAAGGCTGTATATAGACAGGCCTTTAGTAATAACCCAGTAAGGCTGTATATAGACAGGCCTTTAGTAATAACCCAGTAAGGCTGTATATAGACAGGCCTTTAGTAATAACCCAGTAAGGCTGTATATAGACAGGCCTTTAGTAATAACCCAGTAAGGCTGTATATAGACAGGCCTTTAGTAATAACCCAGTAAGGCTGTATATAGACAGGCCTTTAGTAATAACCCAGTAAGGCTGTATATAGACAGACCTTTAGTAATAACCCAGTAAGGCTGTATATAGACAGACCTTTAGTAATAACCCAGTAAGGCTGTATATAGACAGGCCTTTAGTAATAACCCAGTAAGGCTGTATATAGACAGGCCTTTAGTAATAACCCAGTAAGGCTGTATATAGACAGACCTTTAGTAATAACCCAGTAAGGCTGTATATAGACAGACCTTTAGTAATAACCCAGTAAAGCTGTATATAGACAGGCCTTTAGTAATAACCCAGTAAGGCTGTATATAGACAGGCCTTTAGTAATAACCCAGTAAGGCTGTATATAGACAGGCCTTTAGTAATAACCCAGTAAGGCTGTATATAGACAGGCCTTTAGTAATAACCCAGTAAGGCTGTATATAGACAGGCCTTTAGTAATAACCCAGTAAGGCTGTATATAGACAGGCCTTTAGTAATAACCCAGTAAGGCTGTATATAGACAGGCCTTTAGTAATAACCCAGTAAGGCTGTATATAGACAGACCTTTAGTAATATCCTAGTAACCGCTGTAGACGTTATGACATAAGTCACCATTTAAAACCAAAAGCATGTAATTAAAGCCATTAAACTACTACATTTTACTATAAATACTTTGCTGTTTGTTTCCTTTCATGTAGATTTTATATCATTAAATACAAATCAGGTTTGTATACCCAACATTGAATTAATCAAAGTGACTTGCGTGTATTGTATTGTACAGTGCTGTAAATCGACTACCTATTTCTGTAGGTTTTCTACTCAACATGGTAATAAGAGTATTGTTTTTTTGAAAGGATACTTTAAAATGTTTGAAATAACCTCTTATGATAAGCTGCTGTCTATACTCGGATATAATTCACAGTAACAGTGTTGTGTGGGGGGGGGAAAGCCATTTTGAATTCAATACCATTTTTTTGAGAGCGTTTGAGAGCGTTGTAAGTCGCTCTGGATAAGAGCGTCTGCTAAATGACTTAAATGTCCCTTTTCGATTTAAAACCAAACGTTTCTCTCTACGTGTTTGTCCGTGGAAGTCGTGGTCAGAAAGTAGCAGGAGATAAAAGGTGTTGAAAGTTGAACCATTCTGGTGTTCTCCACCCGACCGTGAGACACGTATCATCACTCATAGCTTTTAGCCGTACCCTTATCCTACTCCTCCTCTGTTCCTCTGGTGATGTAGAGGTGAATCCAGGCCCTGCAGTACCTGGCTCCACTCCTATTCCCCAGGCGCTCTCTTTTGATGACTTCTGTAACCGTAATAGCCTTGGCTTCATGCATGTTAACATTAGAAGCCTCCTCCCTAAGTTTGTTTTGTTCACTGCTTTAGCACACTCTGCCAACCCGGATGTTTTAGCCGTGTCTGAATCCTGGCTTAGAAAGACCACCAAAAATTCAGACATTTTCATCCCCAATTACAAGATTTTCAGACAAGATAGAACGGCCAAAGGGGGCGGTGTTGCAATCTACTGCAAAGACTGCCTGCAGAGTTCTGTTATACTATCCAGGTCTGTTCCCAAACAATTTGAACTTCTACTTTTAAAAATCCACCTCTCTAAAAACAAGTCTCTCACCGTTGCCGCCTGCTATAGACCACCCTCTGCCCCCAGCTGTGCTCTGGACACTATATGTGAACTGATTGCCCCCCATCTATCTTCAGAGCTCGTGCTGCTAGGCGACCTAAATTTGAACATGCTCAACACCCCAGCCACCCTACAATCTAAGCTTGATGCCCTCAATCTCACACAAATTATAAATGAACCTACCAGGTACCACCCCAATTCCGTAAACACGGGTACCCTCATAGATATCATCCTAACAAACTTGCCCTCCAAATACACCTCTGCTGTTTTCAACCAAGATCTCAGCGATCACTGCCTCATTGCCTGCATCCGTAATGGGTCAGCGGTCAAACGACCTCCACTCATCACTGTCAAACGCTCCCTGAAACACTTCAGCGAGCAGGCCTTTCTAATCGACCTGGCCGGGGTATCCTGGAAGGATATTGATCTCATCCCGTCAGTAGAGGATGCCTGGTCATTTTTTAAAAATGCCTTCCTCACCATCTTGAATAAGCATGCCCCATTCAAGAAATTTAGAACCAGGAACAGATATAGCCCTTGGTTCTCTCCTGACCTGACTGCCCTTAACCAACAGAAAAACATCCTATGGCGTTCTGCATTAGCATCGAACAGCCCCCGTGATATGCAACTTTTCAGGGAAGCCAGAAACCAATATACACAGGCAGTTAGAACAGCCAAGGCTAGCTATTTCAAGCAGAAATTTGCTTCCTGCAACACAAATTCAAAAAAGTTCTGGGACACCGTAAAGTCCATGGAGAATAAGAACACCTCCTCCCAGCTTCCAACCGCTCTGAAGATAGGAAACACTGTCACCACCGACAAATCCACTATAATCGAGAATTTCAATAAGCATTTTTCTACGGCTGGCCATGCTTTCCACCTGGCTACCCCCACCCCGGACAACAGCACTGCCCTCCCCTCTGCTACTCGCCCAAGCCTTCCCCATTTCTCTTTCTCCCAAATACAGTCAGCTGATGTTCTAAATGAGCTGCAAAATCTGGACCCTTACAAATCAGCCGGGCTAGATAATCTGGACCCTTTCTTTCTAAAACTATCTGCTGAAATTGTTGCCACCCCTATTACTAGCCTCTTCAACCTCTCTTTCGTGTCGTCTGAGATCCCCAAAGATTGGAAAGCAGCTGCGGTTATCCCCCTCTTCAAAGGGGGGGACACCCTTGACCCTAACTGCTACAGACCTATATCTATCCTACCCTGCCTTTCTAAGGTCTTCGAAAGCCAAGTCAACAAACAGATTACCGACCATTTCGAATCCCACCACACCTTCTCCGCAATGCAATCTGGTTTCAGAGCTGGTCATGGGTGCACCTCAGCTACGCTCAAGGTCATAAACGATATCGTAACCGCCATCGATAGGAAACAATACTGTGCAGCCGTATTCATTGACCTGGCCAAGGCCTTTGACTCTGTCAATCACCACATCCTCATTGGCAGACTCGACAGCCTTGGTTTCTCTAATGATTGCCTCGCCTGGTTCACCAACTACTTCTCTGATCGAGTTCAGTGTGTCAAATCGGAGGGTCTGTTGTCCGGGCCTCTGGCAGTCTCTATGGGGGTGCCACAGGGTTCAATTCTTGGACCGACTCTCTTCTCTGTTTACATCAATGATGTCGCTCTTGCTGCTGGTGATTCTCTGATCCACCTCTACGCAGACGACACTATTCTGTACACTTCTGGCCCTTCTTTTGACACTGTGTTAACAACCCTCCAGGCGAGCTTCAATGCCATACAACTCTCCTTCCGTGGCCTCCAACTGCTCTTAAATACAAGTAAAACCAAATGCATGCTCTTCAACCGATCGCTGCCTGCTCCTGCCCGCCTGTCCAACATCACTACTTTGGACGGCTCTGACTTAGAATATGTGGACACCTACAAATACCTAGGTGTCTGGTTAGACTGCAAACTCTCCTTCCAGACTCACATCAAACATCTCCAATCCAAAGTCAAATCTAGAATTGGCTTCCTATTCCGCAACAAAGCATCCTTTACTCATGCTGCCAAACATACCCTTGTAAAACTGACCATCCTACCAATCCTCGACTTCGGTGATGTCATTTACAAAATAGCCTCCAAAACCCTACTCAATAAATTGGATGCAGTCTATCACAGTGCCATCCGTTTTGTCACCAAAGCCCCATATACTACCCACCACTGCGACCTGTACACTCTCGTTGGCTGGCCCTCGCTTCATACTCGTCGCCAAACCCACTGGTTCCAGGTCATCTACAAGACCCTGCTAGGTAAAGTCCCCCCTTATCTCAGCTCGCTGGTCACCATAGCAGCACCTACCTGTAGCACGCGCTCCAGCAGGTATATCTCTCTAGTCACCCCCAAAACCAATTCTTCCTTTGGACGCCTCTCCTTCCAGTTCTCTGCTGCCAATGACTGGAACGAACTACAAAAATCTCTGAAACTGGAAACACCTATCTCCCTCACTAGCTTTAAGCACCAGCTGTCAGAGCAGCTCATAGATTACTGCACCTGTATATAACCTATCTACAATTTAGCCCAAACAACTACCTCTTTACCTACTGTATTTATTTATTAATTTATTTTGCTCCTTTGCACCCCTTTATTTCTGTCTCTACTTTGCACTTTCTTCCACCGCAAACCAACCATTCCATTGTTTTTTTAGTTTTTATTTTACGTGCTGTGTTGTACTCACTTCGCCTCCATGGCCTTTTATTCTTTTATTTATTTATACATATATTTGTTTGCCTTCACCTCCCTTATCTCACCTCACTTGCTCACATTGTATATAGACTTATTTTTTTTTTTTTTTACTGTATTATTGACTATATGTTGTTTTACTCCATGTGTAACTATGTGTTGTTGTATGTGTCGAACTGCTTTGCTTTATCTTGGCCAGGTCGCAATTGTAAATGAGAACGTGTTCTCAATTTGCCTACCTGGTTAAATAAAGGTTAAATAAATAAAAAAATAAATCACT
>NC_092095.1:80753063-80797665 GCF_045679555.1 Salvelinus alpinus | reverse complement strand
TTCCACTGCTGGGGGAAACCCTCACTGCTGGGGGAAACCCTCAATAACATTCCACTGCTGGGGGAAACCCTCAATACCATTCCACTGCTGGGGGAAACCCTCAATAACATTCCACTGCTGGGGGAAACCCTCAATAACATTCCACTGCTGGGGGAAACCCTCAATAACATTCCACTGCTGGGGGAAACCCTCACTGCTGGGGGAAACCCTCAATAACATTCCACTGCTGGGGGAAACCCTCAATAACATTCCACTGCTGGGGGAAACGCTCCGTTTTTTCTTATTTATTTACCTTTTATTTAACTAGGCAAGTCAGTTAAGAACTAATTCTTATTTACAATGACGGCCTACCAGGGAACAGTGGGTTAACTGCCTTGTTCAGGAGGCAGAACGACAGATTTTTACCTTGTCAGCTCGGGGATTCGATCTTGCAACATTTCGGTTACTAGTCCAACGCTCTAACCACTAGGCTACCTGCCGCCTCTACACTCTAACCACTAGGCTACCTGCCACCTCTACACCCTAACCACTAGGCTACCTTCCACCTCTACACTCTAACCACTACGCTACCTGCCACCTCTACACTCTAATCACTAGGCTACCTGCCACCTCTACACTCTAACCACTAAACTACCTGCCCCCCCTACACTCTAACCACTATCCTGTATAACTACTGTCTATACACACCATACTATATAACTACTGTCTATACTGTCTATACACACCATCCTATATAACTACTGTCTATACTGTCTATACACACCATCCTATATAACTACTGTCTTTACACACCATCCTATATAACTACTGTCTATACACACCATCCTATATAACTACTGTCTATACTGTCTATACACACCATCCTATATAACTACTGTCTATACACACCATCCTATATAACTACTGTCTATACACACCATCCTATATAACTACTGTCTATACTAACTATACACACCATCCTATATAACTACTGTCTATACACACCATCCTATATAACTACTGTCTATACACACCATCCTATATAACTACTGTCTATACACACCATCCTATATAACTACTGTCTATGCACACAATCTATATAACTACTGTCTATACACACCATCCTATATAACTACTGTCTGTACACACCATCCTATAAAACTACTGTCTATTCACACCATCCTATAATAACTACTGTCTATACACACCATCCTATATAACTACTGTCTGAACACACCATCCTATATAACTACTGTCTATACTGTCTATACACACTCTCCTATATAACTACTGTCTATACTGTCTATACACACCACCCTATATAACCACTGTCTATACTGTCTATACACACCATCCTATATAACTACTGTCTATACACACATCCTATATAACTACTGTCTATACACACTATCCTATATAACTACTGTCTATACACACCATCCTATATAACTACTGTCTATACACACTATCCTATATAACTACTGTCTATACACACCATCCTATATAACTACTGTCTATACACACCATCCTATATAACTACTGTCTATACTGTCTATACACACCATCCTATATAACTACTGTCTATACACACCATCCTATATAACTACTGTCTATACACACCATCCTATATAACTACTGTCTATACACACCATCTATATAACTACTGTCTATACACACCATCCTATAAAACTACTGTCTATTCACACCATCCTATAATAACTACTGTCTATACACACCATCCTATATAACTACTGTCTATACACACCATCCTATATAACTACTGTCTATACACACATCCTATATAACTACTGTCTATACACACCATCCTATTTAACTACTGTCTATACACACCATCCTATATAACTACTGTCTATACACACCATCCTATACAACTACTGTCTATACACACATCCTATATAACTACTGTCTATACACACCATCCTATATAACTACTGTCTATACACACCATCCTATATAACTACTGTCTATACACACCATCCTATATAACTACTGTCTATACTGTCTATACACACCATCCTATATAACTACTGTCTATACACACCATCCTATATAACTACTGTCTATACTGTCTATACACACCATCCTATATAACTACTGTCTATACACACCATCCTATATAACTACTGTCTATACACACCATCCTATATAACTACTGTCTATACACACCATCCTATATAACTACTGTCTATACTGTCTATACACACCATCCTATATAACTACTGTCTATACACACCATCCTATATAACTACTGTCTATACACACCATCCTATATAACTACTGTCTATACACACCATCCTATATAACTACTGTCTATACACACCATCCTATATAACTACTGTCTATACTGTCTATACACACCATCCTATATAACTACTGTCTATACACACCATCCTATATAACTACTGTCTATACTGTCTATACACACCATCCTATATAACTACTGTCTATACTGTCTATACACACCATCCTATATAACTACTGTCTATACACACCATCCTATATAACTACTGTCTATACACACCATCCTATATAACTACTGTCTATACACACCATCCTATATAACTACTGTCTATACACACCATACTATATAACTACTGTCTATACACACCATCCTATATAACTACTGTCTATACTAACTATACACACCATCCTATATAACTACCGTGTGCATGCTTGCTTGTGTGTGTGCGTGTGTGGGTGTGTGCCTGCATGTGTGTGTGTGTGTGTGTGTGTGTGTGTGTGTGTGTGTGTGTGTGTGTGTGTGTGTGTGTGTGTGTGTGTGTGTGTGTGTGTGTGTGTGTGTGTGTGTGTGTGTGTGTGGGTGTGTGTGGGTGTGTGTGTGTCTCAGTACCTGCTCCTATCACCCTCTCGATGCGTATTCTAGAAGGATCTATCTCCTTGGTGAACTCGTGGACAGCCTGCGTTGGGTCTTCATATGTGTCAGGATCCACATACGTCTTGATACCAGGGAGAGGAAGCACGTTGTGAAAGTCCGCCCTCCTCTTATCCTCTGACTTCATCTTAGCCTTGATGAACACCTGACACCTGGACCGGGAGAGACACATTGGACAAGGTCAGGTAGAGCTTCCTGTCTGACTACATTACAGGCGTCAGGTAGAGCTTCCTGTCCGACTACATTACAGACACATGTCAGGTAGAGGTTCCTGTCTGACTACATTACAGACATCAGGTAGAGGTTCCTGTCTGACTACATTACAGACACATGTCAGGTAGAGGTTCCTGTCTGACTACATTACAGACACATGTCAGGTAGAGGTTCCTGTCTGACTACAATACAGACACATGTCAGGTAGAGGTTCCTGTCTGACTACATTACAGACACATGTCAGGTAGAGGGTCCTGTCTGACTACATTACAGACACGTATCAGATCTCACATCGCCTGAATAGATTAACTGATCTGATGCCTGACTGCACAGTTGATGATGTGGCATGCAACCATTGGTTGATGCAATGCAATGACTGAACATCTAGTTGGGCAGGAAGTGGACCAGGATGCAGGGAGTACAGTGGAGCTGTCCACCACAGCATATGGGCTGAAACCAAAAGTAGTGCACTATTGTTGTCCATTTGGGACTCATCCTATGTCGTAGCCCAGTCCCAATCTGAACCCTCCTGTCAGTGTCCATTTGGGACTCAGCCTATGTCGTAGCCCAGTCCCAATCTAAACCCTCCTGTCAGTGTCCATTTGGGACTCAACCTATGTCGTAGCCCATTCCCAATCTGAACCTCCTGTCAGTGTCCATTTGGGACTCATCCTATGTCGTAGCCCAGTCCCAATCTGAACCCTCCTGTCAGTGTCCATTTGGGACTCATCCTATGTCATAGCCCAGTCCCAATCTGAACCTCCTGTCAGTGTCCATTTGGGACTCATCCTATGTCGTAGCCCAGTCCCAATCTGAACCTCCTGTCAGTGTCCATTTGGGTCGTAGCCCAGTCCCAATCTGAACCTCCTGTCAGTGTCCATTTGGGACTCAGCCTCTGTCGTAGCCCAGTCCCAATCTGAACCTCCTGTCAGTGTCCATTTGGGTCGTAGCCCAGTCCCAATCTGAACCTCCTGTCAGTGTCCATTTGGGACTCAGCCTCTGTCGTAGCCCAGTCCCAATCTGAACCTCCTGTCAGTGTCCATTTGGGTCGTAGCCCAGTCCAAATCTGAACCTCCTGTCAGTGTCCATTTGGGACTCAGCCTCTGTCGTAGCCCAGTCCCAATCTGAACCTCCTGTCAGTGTCCATTTGGGTCGTAGCCCAGTCCCAATCTGAACCTCCTGTCAGTGTCCATTTGGGTCGTAGCCCAGTCCCAATCTGAACCTCCTGTCAGTGTCCATTTGGGACTCAGCCTCTGTCGTAGCCCAGTCCCAATCTGAACCTCCTGTCAGTGTCCATTTGGGTCGTAGCCCAGTCCCAATCTGAACCTCCTGTCAGTGTCCATTTGGGTCGTAGCCCAGTCCCAATCTGAACCTCCTGTCAGTGTTCATTTGGGTCGTAGCCCAGTCCCAATCTGAACCTCCTGTCAGTGTCCATACTCTCTCTGTCAGTCAGTAGTAGCAACAATGTTACGTTCGTCGGTGGAAGGATCGGACCAAGGTGCAGCGTGGTAGGCGTACAATTTAAGTTATGAAATGAACACCGAAAAAACAACAAATACAAAACGAAACGTAACGTCTAGTCGGGCTAAACAGCACAGTACCAAAAACAAGATCCCACAAACTACAGGTGGGAAAAAGGCTGCCTAAGTATGATCCCCAATCAGAGATAACGATAGACAGCTGCCTCTGATTGGGAACCATACCTGGCCAACAAAGAAATAGAAAACATAGATTTGCCCACCCTAGTCACACCCCGACCTCACCAAATAGAGAATTAAAAGGATCTCTAAGGTCAGGGCGTGACATACAGATAGATAGGGGAGTAACCAATGAGAGGAGACAACCAGACAGCCAGCAGCCAACAGCAGGAATGCATGCAGAGTAATTAGGCATAAAAGTGGCCCAGCCAATGGGAAAATGAGAAGGACAGCTTGGCGGATGTGGGGGTGCCTGGTTGAACCGATTTGAACTGAATCACACTCAGCGATAATGAGAGGAGAGAGAGAGGAGAGAGAGGGAGAGAGAGGGAGAGAGAGAGGAGAGGGGAGAGAGGATAGAGAGGGGGAGGGAGAGAGAGAGAGAGGGGGAGAGGGAGGGAAAGGGAGAGAGAGAGGAGAGGGGAGAGAGGATAGAGAGGGGGAGGGAGAGAGAGGGAGGGGGAGGGAGAGGGAGAGGAGTGGTGGGGGAGAGAGGGGAGGAGAGGGAAGAGAGATGGAGAGGGAGAGGGAGAGGGAGGAGAGAGAGTAGTGGTGGGGGAGAGAGGAGGCGAGGGGAGAAAGGAGAGAGAGAGGGAGAGAGGGAGGGAAAGGGAGAGAGAGAGGAGAGGGGAGAGAGGATAGAGAGGGGGAGGGAGAGAGAGAGAGGGAGGGGGAGGGAGAGGGAGAGGAGTGGTGGGGGAGAGAGGGGAGGAGAGGGAAGAGAAGAGAGATGGAGAGGGAGAGGGAGAGGGAGGAGAGAGAGGGTGAGGGAGAGAGTGAGTCCTGGGGCTCTGTTCACATACACAAACACATCCCACAGAGCCCCAGGACAGCAACATAATTAGACCCAACCAAATCACGAGAAAACCAAAAGATAATTACTTGACAAATTGGAAAGAATTAACCAAAAAACTGAGCAAACTAGAATGCTATTTGTCCCTAAACAGAGAGTACACAGTGGCAGGATACCTGACCACTGTGACTGACCCAAACAAAGAAAGCTTTGACTATGTACAGACTCAGTGAGCATAGCCTTGCTATTGAGAAAGGCCACCGTAGGCAGACCTGGCTCTCAAGAGAAGACAGGCTATGTGCTCACTGCCCACAAAATGAGGTGGAAACTGAGCTGCACTTCCTAACCTCCTGCCTATGACCATATTAGAGACACATATTTCTCTCAGATTACACAGACCCACAGAGAATTTGAAAACAAACCCGATTCTGATAAACTCCCATATCTACTGGGTGAAATTCCACAGTGTACATCACAGCAGCATGATTTGTGACCTGTTGCCACAAGAAAAGGGCAACCAGTGAAGAACAAACACCATTGTAAATACAACCCATATTTATGCTTATTTATTTTCCCTTTTGTATTTTCAGTATTTGCACATCGTTACAACACGGTATATAGACATAATATGACATTTGAAATGTCTTTATTCTTTTGGAACTTCTGTGAGTGTAATGTTTACTGTTCATTTGTATTGTTTATTTCACTTTTGTATATTATCTATTTCACTTGCTTTGGCAATGTTAACATATGTTTCCCATGCCAATAAATCTTCTTATGGCTTGGGGGCAGTATTTCGACGTCTGGATGAGAAGCATGCCCAAAGTAAACTGCCTGTTACTCAGGCCCAGAAGCTAGGATATGCATATAATTGGTCGATTTGGATAGAAAACACTCCAAAGTTTCCAAAACTGTTAAAATAATATCTGTGAGTATAACAGAACTGATATGGCAGGTGAAAACCTGAGGAAAATCCATCCAGGAAGTGGGATTTTTTTGATGTGGGTATTTTCAATTGAATGCCTATAGAGTATCTAATGGGATAGGACCCAGATTGCAGTTCCTATGGCTTCCACTAGATGTCAACAGTCTTTAGACATTGTTTCAGGCTTGTTCTCTGAAAAATGAAGAAGAATGCCGTAAAGCCTTTTTGAAATCTGACAAAGCGACTGGATTAACGAGAAGTTAATCTTTAAGACGATGTATAACACTTGTATTTTTTATGAATGTTTATTATGACTATTTCTGTATTTTGAATTTGGCACTCGGATGTTGTCGAGGTGGGTCGCTAGCAGAACGCCTGCACCAGAAAGGTTAAAGCCCCTTGAATTGAATTGAATTGAGAGAGGGGCACAAGTACTACTTCAGAAGTATGTTGTCAAGGCAGGCTAAGGGCACACTATTCCCCATAGGGATCTGGTCAAAAGTAGTGCACTATAAAGGGAATAGGGTGTCAAAGTAGTGCACTATATAGGGAATAGGGTGTCAAAGTAGTGCACTATATAGGGAATAGGGTGTCAAAGTAGTGCACTATATAGGGAATAGGGTGTCAAAGTAGTGCACTATATAGGGAATAGGGTGTCATAAAGTAGGGCACTATAAAGGGAATAGAGACATAGGCTAGGAGTGGGGTTTCCACTTACCGTCCGGTGATGAGGAAGAAGAGGGTGAGGATGATGAGCAGGGAGAACCCGCCCACGGCTGCCGTGACAACCACTAGCACCTGCCCATGGTCAGCTGCCATGCCTGAGTCTGTTACGGGACAGAGCAGAGAGAGACACGCATACGACTTAGTACTACACACACTGGGACAAGTATACAACTTAGTACTACACACACTGAGACAAGTATACAACTTAGTACTACACACACTGAGACAAGTATACGACTTAGTACTACACACACTGAGACAAGTATACAACTTAGTACTACACACACTGAGACAAGTATACAACTTAGTACTACACACACTGAGACAAGTATACGACTTAGTACTACACACACTGGGACAAGTATACAGCTTAGTACTACACACACTGAGACAAGTACACACCTTAGTACTACACACACTGAGACAAGTATACAACTTAGTACTACACACACTGAGACAAGTATATACAACTTAGTACTACACACACTGAGACAAGTATACAACTTAGTACTACACACACTGAGACAAGTATATACAACTTAGTACTACACACTGAGACACGTATACAACTTAGTACTACACACACTGAGACAAGTATATACAACTTAGTACTACACACTGAGACACGTATACAACTTAGTACTACACACACTGGGACAAGTATACAACTTAGTACTACACACACTGAGACAAGTATACAACTTAGTACTATACACACTGAGACAAGTATACATCTTAGTACTACACACACTGAGACAAGTATACAACTTAGTACTACACACACACTGAGACAAGTATACAGCTTAGTACTATACACACTGAGACAAGTATACAACTTAGTACTATACACACTGAGACAAGTATACATCTTAGTACTACACACACTGAGACAAGTATACAACTTAGTACTACACACACTGAGACAAGTATACAACTTAGTACTACACACACTGAGACAAGTATACAACTTAGTACTACACACTGAGACAAGTATACAACTTAGTACTACACACACTGAGACAAGTATACAACTTAGTACTACACACACTGAGACAAGTATACAACTTAGTACTACACACACTGAGACAAGTATACAACTCAGTACTACACACTGAGACAAGTATACAACTTAGTACTACACACACTGAGACAAGTATACAACTTAGTACTACACACACTGGGACAAGTATACGACTTATTACTACACACACTGAGACAAGTATACAGCTTAGTACTACACACACTGATACAAGTATACGACTTAGTACTACACACACTGAGACAAGTATACAGCTTAGTACTACACACACTGAGACAAGTATACGACTTAGTACTACACACACTGAGACAAGTATACAACTTAGTACTACACACACTGAGACAAGTATACAACTTAGTACTACACACACTGAGACAAGTATACAACTTAGTACTACACACACTGAGACAAGTATACAGCTTAGTACTACACACACTGATACAAGTATACGACTTATTACTACACACACTGAAACAAGTATACAACTTAGTACTACACACACTGAGACAAGTATACAACTTAGTACTACACACACTGAGACAAGTATACGACTTATTACTACACACACTGAGACAAGTATACAACTTATTACTACACACACTGAATCACACACACATTGAGAAACACACACACACACACACACACACACACACACACACACACACACACACACACACACACACACACACACACACACACACACACACACACACACACACACACACACACACACACACACACACACACACACACACACAGAGAGAGAGAGAAACACACACACTAATAAATACACACACTGAAACACACACACAGAAACGCACACACACACACACACAGAAACACACACACAGAGAAACACACAGACACACACACGCGTGTCCTCACACTCGTCCCCGGTGGAGAAGTCAAACGTGTCGCTGTAAGCGGTGAAGCCTGCGGCGGTGCGAGCGCGCACGTGGAACACGTACACGGTGGAGGGCTTGAGACCGGTCACGATGACGCTGAGGGCCTTGGTACGGGTCGATGAGTATCCCGACTGTTCCTGTTCCTGGTGAGGACACACCCCAAATAACTCCACTTACAACAGGGTGGGAGCAAAACAAGACATACAGAAGCCACCTCCAGGAGCGCTGGTTAACAGACCTTTTTATCCAATGTGTCTTACATCTTACCGTTATTTTACCGTTATTTTACCGTTATTTTACCCGTTATTTTACCGTTATTTTACCAGGTAAGTTGACTGAGAACACGTTCTCATTTACAGCAACGACCTGGGGAATAGTTACAGGGGAGAGGAGAGGGGGGGGGGGGGGGGTGAATGAGCCAATTGTAAGCTGGGGATGATTAGGTGACCGTGATGGTTTGAGGGCCAGATTGGGACTTTATCCAGGACACCGGGGTTAACACCGCTACTCTTACGATAAGTGCCATGGGATCTTTTAATGACCTCAGAGAGTCAGGACACCCGTTTAACGTCCCATCCGAAAGACGGCACCCCTACACAGGGCAATGTCCCCAATCACTGCCCTGGGGCATTGGGATATTTTTTAGACCAGAGGAAAGAGTGCCTCCTACTGGCCCTCCAACACCACTTCCAGCAGCATCTGGTCTCCCATCCAGGGACCAACCAGGACCAACCCTGCTTAGCTTCAGAAGCAAGCCGGCAGTGGTATGCAGGGTGGTATGCTGCTGACCAGGACCAACCCTGCTTAGCTTCAGAAGCAAGCCGGCAGTGGTATGCAGGGCGGTATGCTGCTGACCATGACCAACCCTGCTTAGCTTCAGAAGCAAGCCGGCAGTGGTATGCAGGGTGGTATGCTGCTGACCAGGACCAACCCTGTTTACCTTCAGAAGCAAGCCGGCAGTGGTGGTATGGCTGGCATACAGTAAGTGTATACATTTTAGTATGTGAGCCGTGTGGGAATTGAACCGACAACCTTCGCATTGCTATATTACAACTAAAGTGTTACAGAAACGTGGTCTATAGGACGTTACCTTATCGTAGTACTTGATCTCATAGTCCAGTATGACGTTAGGCTGCTGTTCTGCCTCTGGCCAGGAGAGGGCGATACTGTTGTCAGATGCCCAGTCCTTCCTCACCACGCCGACCAGAGAAGGACCTGCAGAGACACGTTCAAAGGCCTGGGTCAAATTACATTGTGTAAAATACTCCCAAATACTCATCAGTGGTTTGGACCAGGGGGAGAACGACTGTCGCCTCTCAATTCAGAATACAGGATGCCCCCCCCCCCCCAGGAAATGAGAAAATGTAAATCTTTGTGGTCAATATTCGTGTACAAATTATAATTTTTTAAAGACAATCATGGTACCAATCGTTTCTTCTATTCCATCAGATCTATGTCCTTGAACCGGTTATTTTTTAAATCTCTCACAGAAGAAGTTATGAGGATTATATAGTTGGTACTGGCAGCCTACAGTTAAACCGACTTCCTGACCTTAGCAAGATAAAACTGACTTCCTGACCGTAGCAAGATAAAACTGACTTCCTGACCTTAGCAAACTAAAACCGACTTCCTGCCCTTAGCAAGATAAAACTGACTTCCTGACCTTAGCAAACTAAAACCGACTTCCTGCCCTTAACAAGATAAAACCGACTTCCTGACCTTAGCAAACTAAAACCGACTTCCTGCCCTTAACAAGATAAAACCGACTTCCTGACCGTAGCAAGATAAAACCGACTTCCTGCCCATAACAAGATAAAACCGACTTCCTGCCCTTAACAAGATAAAACCGACTTCCTGCCCTTAGCAAGATAAAACCGACTTCCTGCCCTTAACAAGATAAAACCGACTTCCTGCCCTTAGCAAGATAAAACCGACTTCCTGACCTTAGCAAACTAAAACCGACTTCCTGCCCTTAACAAGATAAAACCGACTTCCTGCCCTTAGCAAGATAAAACCGACTTCCTGCCCATAACAAGATAAAACCGACTTCCTGACCGTAGCAAGATAAAACCGACTTCCTGCCCATAACAAGATAAAACCGACTTCCTGCCCTTAACAAGATAAAACCGACTTCCTGCCCTTAGCAAGATAAAACCGACTTCCTGCCCTTAACAAGATAAAACCGACTTCCTGCCCTTAGCAAGATAAAACCGACTTCCTGACCTTAGCAAACTAAAACCGACTTCCTGCCCTTAACAAGATAAAACCGACTTCCTGCCCTTAACAAGATAAAACCGACTTCCTGCCCTTAACAAGATAAAACCGACTTCCTGCCCTTAGCAAGATAAAACCGACTTCCTGACCTTAGCAAACTAAAACCGACTTCCTGCCCTTAACAAGATAAAACCGACTTCCTGACCGTAGCAAGATAAAACCGACTTCCTGACCTTAGCAAGATAAAACCGACTTCCTGACCTTAGCAAACTAAAACCGACTTCCTGACCTTAACAAGATAAAACCGACTTCCTGCCCTTAACAAGATAAAACCGACTTCCTGACCTTAACAAGATAAAACCGACTTCCTGCCCTTAACAAGATAAAACCGACTTCCTGACCGTAGCAAGATAAAACCGACTTCCTGACCTTAGCAAGATAAAACCGACTTCCTGACCTTAGCAAACTAAAACCGACTTCCTGACCTTAACAAGATAAAACCGACTTCCTGCCCTTAACAAGATAAAACCGACTTCCTGACCTTAACAAGATAAAACCGACTTCCTGACCTTAACAAGATAAAACCGACTTCCTGACCTTAGCAAGATAAAACCGACTTCCTGACCTTAGCAAGATAAAACCGACTTCCTGACCTTAGCAAGATAAAACCGACTTCCTGACCTTAGCAAGATAAAACCGACTTCATGACCTTAGCAAACTAAACCGACTTAATGACCTTAGCAAACTAAAACCGACTTCCTGACCTTAGCAAGATAAAACCGACTTCCTGACCCTAGCAAGATAAAACCGGCTTCCTGACCTTAGCAAGATAAAACCGACTTCCTGACCTTAGCAAGCTAAAACTGACTTCCTGACCGTAGCAAGATAAAACCGACTTCCTGACCTTAGCAAGATAAAACCGACTTCCTGACCTTAGCAAGATAAAACCGACTTCCTGACCTTAGCAAGCTAATACTGACTTCCTGACCGTAGCAAGATAAAACCGACTTCCTGACCTTAGCAAGATAAAACCGACTTCCTGACCTTAGCAAGATAAAACCGACTTCCTGACCTTAGCAAGATAAAACGGACTTCCTGACCTTAGCAAGATAAAACCGACTTCCTGACCTTAGCAAGATAAAACCGACTTCCTGACCTTAGCAAACTAAAACCGACTTCCTGACCGTAGCAAGATAAAACCGACTTCCTGACCGTAGCAAACTAAAACCGACTTCCTGACCGCAGCAAGATAAAACCGACTTCCTGACCGTAGCAAGATAAAACCGACTTCATGACCTTAGCAAGATAAAAGCGACTTCCTGACCTTAGCAAACTAAAACCGACTTCCTGACCTTAGCAAACTAAAACCGACTTCCTGCCCTTAACAAGATAAAACCGACTTCCTGACCTTCAAATGCACCTTTGTGTCTTCACACACTGTAGGGAAAAATGGTGTGATTGTCCATTCATATACATCCATTGGTTTGGTTAATGTTACTGGCAATATATGGTATAATGGTAATGGTGTTATATAATGGTAATGGTGGTATAATGGTAATGGTGTTATATAATGGTAATGGTGTAATATAATGGTAATGGTGTTATATAATGGTAATGGTTTAATATAATGGTAATAGTGTTATATAATGATAATGGTGTAATATAATGGTAATGGTGTAATATAACGGTAATGGTGTAATATAATGCATCCTAGACGTCATGTTGACAGTGTTATAATGTACCAGTCAGTACTGTGTCTGGGGGGGTCAGCATGGTAGATGACCAGTGTTATAATGTACCAGTCAGTACTGTGTCTGGGGGGGTCAGCATGGTAGATGACCAGTGTTATAATGTACCAGTCTCCAGTCAGTACTGTGTCTGGGGGGGGGGGGGGTCAGCATGGTAGATGACCAGTGTTATAATGTACCAGTCTCCAGTCAGTACTGTGTCTGGGGGGGTCAGCATGGTAGATGACCAGTGTTATAATGTACCAGTCTCCAGTCAGTACTGTGTCTGGGGGGGGGGGGGGGGGGTCAGCATGGTAGATGACCAGTGTTATAATGTACCAGTCTCCAGTCAGTACTGTGTCTGGGGGGGTCAGCATGGTAGATGACCAGTGTTATAATGTACCAGTCTCCAGTCAGTACTGTGTCTGGGGGGGTCAGCATGGTAGATGACCAGTGTTATAATGTACCAGTCTCCAGTCAGTACTGTGTCTGGGGGGGGGGGGGTCAGCATGGTAGATGACCAGTGTTATAATGTACCAGTCAGTACTGTGTCTGGGGGGGGGGGGGGTCAGCATGGTAGATGACCAGTCTCTACTAACTGGCTTCACACTGGGCAGACTAGATCCTGACATAATAACAGATTCTATATACAGTATGATGCTGGGAGTTGCATTAACCACAGCAGACTGAGTGTGTGTGTGTGTGTGTGTGTGTGTGTGTGTGTCGTTTCGGCACACACTGATTGAATTTCTCCAGGTAAATATTCTCTCAGGCCACGACTGGTAGCTGTGCTGCTGCCAGCCGGGTAATAACATCCTCAGTCAGCACAATGTGTGTGTGTGTGTGTGTGTGTGTGTGTGTGTGTGTGTGTGTGTGTGTGTGTGTGTGTGTGTCAGAGTAATGTGTCTCTTACTGTTAATAACGACATGCAAATCTGGGGATGGGAGGGAGAGGAGTGGAGACGGCCGAACGGAGAGAGGGAGGGAGAGGAGAGGAGGGAGGGAGGTAGGGAGGGAGGGAACAGGACAGATCAGGGAGTAATTCACCCTGTCCAGGAACAGGACAGATCAGGGACTAATTCACCCTGTCCAGGAACAGGACAGATCAGGGACTAATTCACCCTGTCCAGGAACAGGACAGATCAGGGACTAATTCACCCTGTCCAGGGACAATAGGAGGAGACGTGTAGAACAGGACAGATCAGGGACTAATTCACCCTGTCCAGGAACAGGACAGATCAGGGACTAATTCACCCTGTCCAGGGACAATAGGAGGAGACGTGTGGAACAGGACAGATCAGGGACTAATTCACCCTGTCCAGGAACAGGACAGATCAGGGACTAATTCACCCTGTCCAGGAACAGGACAGATCAGGGAGTAATTCACCCTGTCCAGGAACAGGACAGATCAGGGACTAATTCACCCTGTCCAGGAACAGGACAGATCAGGGACTAATTCACCCTGTCCAGGGACAGGACAGATCAGGGACTAATTCACCCTGTCCAGGAACAGGACAGATCAGGGACTAATTCACCCTGTCCAGGGACAGGACAGATCAGGGACTAATTCACCCTGTCCAGGAACAATAGGAGGAGACGTGTTGAACAGGACAGATCAGGGACTAATTCACCCTGTCCAGGAACAGGACAGATCAGGGACTAATTCACCCTGTCCAGGGACAGGACAGATCAGGGAGTAATTCAGTACTACTGTAGCCTCATGCCAGTCCCGTCCCTCACTAGTACTACTGTAGCCTCATGTCTGTCCCTCACTAGTACTACTGTAACCTCATGTCTGTCCCTCACAAGTACTACTGTAGCCCCATAGAACCCTATTCCTTATATATAGTGCACTACTTTAGACCAGGGCCCTATAGAACCCTATTCCTTATATATAGTGCACTACTTTAGACCAGGGCCCTATAGAACCCTATTCCCTATATAGTGCACTACTTTAGACCAGGGCCCTATAGAACCCTATTCCCTATATAGTGCACTACTTTAGACCAGGGCCCTATATAACCCTATTCCCTATATAGTGCACTACTTTAGACCAGGGTCCTATAGAACCCTATTCCCTATATAGTGCACTACTTTAGACCAGGGCCTTATAGAAGCCTATTCCCTATATACAGTGCACTACTTTAGACCAGGGCCCTATAGAACCCTATTCCCTATATATAGTGCACTACTTTAGAACAGGGCCCTATAGAACCCTATTCCCTATATATAGTGCACTACTTTAGACCAGGTCCCTATTCCCTATATAGTGCACTACTTTAGACCAGGGAAGAGCACTACCTATAGCCCAGATGTCAAACTCATTCCACGGAGGGCTGTGTCTGAGTTTTTCGATCCACCCACAACCAGGTAAGGAACTCTCACCTGGTTGTCTAGGTCACAGTAAGGAACTCCCCTCACCTGGTTGTCTAGGTCACAGTAAGGAACTCCCCTCACCTGGTTGTCTAGGTCACAGTAAGGAACTCCCCTCACCTGGTTGTCTAGGTCACAGTAAGGAACTCCCCTCACCTGGTTGTCTAGGTCACAGTAAGGAACTCCCCTCACCTGGTTGTCTAGGTCACAGTAAGGAACTCCCCTCACCTGGTTGTCTAGGTCACAGTAAGGAACTCCCCTCACCTGGTTGTCTAGGTCACAGTAAGGAACTCCCCTCACCTGGTTGTCTAGGTCTCAGTAAGGAACTCCCCTCACCTGGTTGTCTAGGTCTCAGTAAGGAACTCCCCTCACCTGGTTGTCTAGGTCTCAGTAAGGAACTCCCCTCACCTGGTTGTCTAGGTCTCAGTAAGGAACTCCCCTCACCTGGTTGTCTAGGTCTCAGTAAGGAACTCCCCTCACCTGGTTGTCTAGGTCACAGTAAGGAACTCCCCTCACCTGGTTGTCTAGGTCTCAGTAAGGAACTCCCCTCACCTGGTTGTCTAGGTCTCAGTAAGGAACTCCCCTCACCTGGTTGTCTAGGTTACAGTAAGGAACTCCCCTCACCTGGTTGTCTAGGTCACAGTAAGGAACTCCCCTCACCTGGTTGTCTAGGTCTCAGTAAGGAACTCCCCTCACCTGGTTGTCTAGGTCTCAGTAAGGAACTCCCCTCACCTGGTTGTCTAGGTCTCAGTAAAGAACTCCCCTCACCTGGTTGTCTAGGTCTCAGTAAGGAACTCCCCTCACCTGGTTGTCTAGGTTACAGTAAGGAACTCCCCTCACCTGGTTGTCTAGGTTACAGTAAGGAACTCCCCTCACCTGGTTGTCTAGGTCTCAGTAAGGAACTCCCCTCACCTGGTTGTCTAGGTTACAGTAAGGAACTCCCCTCACCTGGTTGTCTAGGTTACAGTAAGGAACTCCCCTCACCTGGTTGTCTAGGTCTTCATTGAAAGGAAAAAACAAAAACCTGCAGACACTAGGCCCTCCATGGAATGAGGTTGACACCTCCTCTCCTCTCCTCTCCTCTCCTCTCCTCTCCTCTCCTCTCCTCTCCTCTCCTCTCCTCTCCTCTCCTCCTATTTGGGACACAGGACAGGATTTGAATTAGAATTCATCTGTGGTTTTATCCCCAACACATTAAGGGAGATTTGTTTCCTGCCTCACGCTCATCATTTGCAAATTGCATATTAATGCCTCATTATGCTTTTAGTTATGCTACATTTATTCAGACATAATTCCGAATTCATTTACCCTCCCCTGTTTGCAGCGTTCCCTGTCTAAACACGACAAGTTAGATTTAATTCCCTAGTTTAAATATGTTATCAATTACACATGAAAATAAAAATGGCGGAGTAAGTAGATTACATTGGAATGTAAATAGTCATTCATTAAGTTTATCTAAAAGTTGCATTATCACCGGTGACAAGATATTAGTAGGTAGTTCTCTGCTGCAGGAAACTAGATCATTATCAAGGCATTAGTAGGTAGTTCTCTGCTGTAGGAAACTAGATCATTATCAAGGTATTAGTAGGTAGTTCTCTGCTGCAGGAAACTAGATCATTATCAAGGCATTAGTAGGTAGTTCTCTGCTGCAGGAAACTAGAGATCATTATCAAGGCATTAGTAGGTAGTTCTCTGCTGCAGGAAACTAGATCATTAACAAGGCATTAGTAGGTAGTTCTCTGCTACAGGAAACTAGATCATTATCAAGGCATTAGTAGGTAGTTCTCTGCTGCAGGAAACTAGATCATTATCAAGGTATTAGTAGGTAGTTCTCTGCTGCAGGAAACTAGATCATTATCAAGGCATTAGTAGGTAGTTCTCTGCTGCAGGAAACTAGATCATTATCAAAGCATTAGTAGGTAGTTCTCTGCTGCAGGAAACTAGATCATTATCAAGGTATTAGTAGGTAGTTCTCTGCTGCAGGAAACGAGATCATTATCAAGGCATTAGTAGGTAGTTCTCTGCTGCAGGAAACTAGATCATTATCTAAGCATTAGTAGGTAGTTCTCTGCTGCAGGAAACTAGATCCTTATCAAGGTATTAGTAGGTAGTTCTCTGCTGCAGGAAACTAAGAGATCATTATCAAGGCATTAGTAGGTAGTTCTCTGCTGCAGGAAACTAGGAGATCATTATCAAGGCATTAGTAGGTAGTTCTCTGCTGCAGGAAACTAGATCATTATCAAGGCATTAGTAGGTAGTTCTCTGCTGCTGGAAACTAGATCATTATCAAGTCAATAGTAGGTAGTTCTCTGCTGCAGGAAACTAGATCATTATCAAGGCATTAGTAGGTAGTTCTCTGCTGCAGGAAACTAGGAGATCATTATCAAGGCATTAGTAGGTAGTTCTCTGCTGCAGGAAACTAGATCATTGTCAAGGCATTAGTAGGTAGTTCTCTGCTGCAGGAAACTAGATCATTATCAAGGCATTAGTAGGTAGTTCTCTGCTGCAGGAAACTAGATCATTATCAAGGCATTAGTAGGTAGTTCTCTGCTGCAGGAAACTAGATCATTATCAAGGCATTAGTAGGTAGTTCTCTGCTGCAGGAAACTAGATCATTATCAAGGCATTAGTAGGTAGTTCTCTGCTGCAGGAAACTAGATCATTATCAAGGCATTAGTAGGTAGTTCTCTGCTGCAGGAAACTAGATCATTATCAAGGCATTAGTAGGTAGTTCTCTGCTGCAGGAAACTAGATCATTATCAAGGCATTAGTAGGTAGTTCTCTGCTGCAGGAAACTAGGAGATCATTATCAAGGCATTAGTAGGTAGTTCTCTGCTGCAGGAAACTAGATCATTATCAAGGTATTACTAGGTAGTTCTCTGCTGCAGGAAACTTGATCATTATCAAGGTATTAGTAGGTAGTTCTCTGCTGCAGGAAACTAGATCATTATCAAGGCATTAGTAGGTAGTTCTCTGCTGCAGGAAACTAGATCATTATCAAGGCATTAGTAGGTAGTTCTCTGCTGCAGGAAACTAAGAGATCATTATCAAGGCATTAGCAGGTAGTTCTCTGCTGCAGGAAACTAGGAGATCATTATCAAGGCATTAGTAGGTAGTTCTCTGCTGCAGGAAACTAGATCATTATCAAGGCATTAGTAGGTAGTTCTCTGCTGCAGGAAACTAGATCATTATCAAGGCATCAGTAGGTAGTTCTCTGCTGCAGGAAACTAGATCATTATCAAGGTATTAGAAGGTAGTTCTCTGCTGCAGGAAACTAGATCATTATCAAGGCATTAGTAGGTAGTTCTCTGCTGCAAGAAACTAGGAGATCATTATCAAGGCATTAGTAGGTAGTTCTCTGCTGCAGGAAACTAGATCATTATCAAGGTATTAGTAGGTAGTTCTCTGCTGCAGGAAACTAGATCATTATCAAGGCATTAGAAGGTAGTTCTCTGCTGCAGGAAACTAGATCATTATCAAGGCATTAGTAGGTAGTTCTCTGCTGCAGGAAACTAGATCATTATCAAGGTATTAGTAGATAGTTCTCTGCTGCAGGAAACTAGATCATTATCAAGGCATTAGAAGGTAGTTCTCTGCTGCAGGAAACTAGATCATTATCAAGGCATTAGTAGGTAGTTCTCTGCTGCAGGAAACTAGATCATTATCAAAGCATTAGTAGGTAGTTCTCTGCTGCAGGAAACTAGATCATTATCAAGGTATTAGTAGGTAGTTCTCTGCTGCAGGAAACGAGATCATTATCAAGGCATTAGTAGGTAGTTCTCTGCTGCAGGAAACTAGATCATTATCTAGGCATTAGTAGGTAGTTCTCTGCTGCAGGAAACTAGATCCTTATCAAGGTATTAGTAGGTAGTTCTCTGCTGCAGGAAACTAAGAGATCATTATCAAGGCATTAGTAGGTAGTTCTCTGCTGCAGGAAACTAGGAGATCATTATCAAGGCATTAGTAGGTAGTTCTCTGCTGCAGGAAACTAGATCATTATCAAGGCATTAGTAGGTAGTTCTCTGCTGCTGGAAACTAGATCATTATCAAGGCAATAGTAGGTAGTTCTCTGCTGCAGGAAACTAGATCATTATCAAGGCATTAGTAGGTAGTTCTCTGCTGCAGGAAACTAGGAGATCATTATCAAGGCATTAGTAGGTAGTTCTCTGCTGCAGGAAACTAGATCATTGTCAAGGCATTAGTAGGTAGTTCTCTGCTGCAGGAAACTAGATCATTATCAAGGCATTAGTAGGTAGTTCTCTGCTGCAGGAAACTAGATCATTATCAAGGCATTAGTAGGTAGTTCTCTGCTGCAGGAAACTAGATCATTATCAAGGCATTAGTAGGTAGTTCTCTGCTGCAGGAAACTAGATCATTATCAAGGCATTAGTAGGTAGTTCTCTGCTGCAGGAAACTAGATCATTATCAAGGCATTAGTAGGTAGTTCTCTGCTGCAGGAAACTAGGAGATCATTATCAAGGCATTAGTAGGTAGTTCTCTGCTGCAGGAAACTAGATCATTATCAAGGCATTAGTAGGTAGTTCTCTGCTGCTGGAAACTAGATCATTATCAAGGCAATAGTAGGTAGTTCTCTGCTGCAGGAAACTAGATCATTATCAAGGCATTAGTAGGTAGTTCTCTGCTGCAGGAAACTAGGAGATCATTATCAAGGCATTAGTAGGTAGTTCTCTGCTGCAGGAAACTAGATCATTATCAAGGCATTAGTAGGTAGTTCTCTGCTGCAGGAAACTAGATCATTGTCAAGGCATTAGTAGGTAGTTCTCTGCTGCAGGAAACTAGATCATTATCAAGGCATTAGTAGGTAGTTCTCTGCTGCAGGAAACTAGATCATTATCAAGGCATTAGTAGGTAGTTCTCTGCTGCAGGAAACTAGATCATTATCAAGGCATTAGTAGGTAGTTCTCTGCTGCAGGAAACTAGATCATTATCAATGCATTAGTAGGTAGTTCTCTGCTGCAGGAAACTAGATCATTATCAAGGCATTAGTAGGTAGTTCTCTGCTGCAGGAAACTAGGAGATCATTATCAAGGCATTAGTAGGTAGTTCTCTGCTGCAGGAAACTAGATCATTATCAAGGTATTACTAGGTAGTTCTCTGCTGCAGGAAACTAAGAGATCATTATCAAGGCATTAGCAGGTAGTTCTCTGCTGCAGGAAACTAGGAGATCATTATCAAGGCATTAGTAGGTAGTTCTCTGCTGCAGGAAACTAGATCATTATCAAGGCATTAGTAGGTAGTTCTCTGCTGCAGGAAACTAGATCATTATCAAGGCATCAGTAGGTAGTTCTCTGCTGCAGGAAACTAGATCATTATCAAGGTATTAGAAGGTAGTTCTCTGCTGCAGGAAACTAGATCATTATCAAGGCATTAGTAGGTAGTTCTCTGCTGCAAGAAACTAGGAGATCATTATCAAGGCATTAGTAGGTAGTTCTCTGCTGCAGGAAACTAGATCATTATCAAGGTATTAGTAGGTAGTTCTCTGCTGCAGGAAACTAGATCATTATCAAGGCATTAGAAGGTAGTTCTCTGCTGCAGGAAACTAGATCATTATCAAGGCATTAGTAGGTAGTTCTCTGCTGCAGGAAACTAGATCATTATCAAGGTATTAGTAGATAGTTCTCTGCTGCAGGAAACTAGATCATTATCAAGGCATTAGAAGGTAGTTCTCTGCTGCAGGAAACTAGATCATTATCAAGGCATTAGAAGGTAGTTCTCTGCTGCAGGAAACTAGATCATTATCAAGGTATTAGTAGGTAGTTCTCTGCTGCAGGAAACTATGACATCATAATCAAGGTATTAGTAGGTAGTTCTCTGCTGCAGGAAACTAGATCATTATCAAGGTATTAGTAGGTAGTTCTCTGCTGCAGGAAACTAGATCATTATCAAGGTATTAGTAGGTAGTTCTCTGCTGCAGGAAACTAGATCATTATCAAGGTATTAGTAGGTAGTTCTCTGCTGCAGGAAACTAGATCATTATCAAGGCATTAGTAGGTAGTTCTCTGCTGCAGGAAACTAGGAGATCATTATCAAGGTATTAGTAGGTAGTTCTCTGCTGCAGGAAACTAGGAGATCATTATCAAGGTATTAGTAGGTAGTTCTCTGCTGCAGGAAACTAGATCATTATCAAGGCATTAGTAGGTAGTTCTCTGCTGCAGGAAACTAGATCATTATCAAAGCATTAGTAGGTAGTTCTCTGCTGCAGGAAACTATTAGATAATTATCAAGGTATTAGTAGGTAGTTCTCTGCTGCAGGAAACAAGGAGATCATTATCAAGGCATTAGTAGGTAGTTCTCTGCTGCAGGAAACTAGATCATTATCAAGGCATTAGAAGGTAGTTCTCTGCTGCAGGAAACTAGGATATCATTATCAAGGCATTAGTAGGTAGTTCTCTGCTGCAGGAAACTAGATCATTATCAAGGCATTAATAGGTAGTTCTCTGCTGCAGGAAACTAGATCATTATCAAGGCATTAGTAGGTAGTTCTCTGTTACAGGAAACTAGATCATTATCAAGGTATTAGTAGGTAGTTCTCTGCTGCAGGAAACTAGATCATTATCAAGGCATTAGTAGGTAGTTCTCTGCTGCAGGAAACTAGATCATTATCACGGCATTAGTAGGTAGTTCTCTGCTACAGGAAACTAGATCATTATCAAGGCATTAGTAGGTAGTTCTCTGCTGCAGGAAACTAGATCATTATCAAGGCATTAGTAGGTAGTTCTCTGCTGCAGGAAACTAGATCATTATCAAGGCATTAGTAGGTAGTTCTCTGCTGCAGGAAACTAGATCATTATCAAGGCATTAGTAGGTAGTTCTCTGCTGCAGGAAACTAGATCATTATCAAGGCATTAGTAGGTAGTTCTCTGCTGCAGGAAACTAGATCATTATCAAGGCATTAGTAGGTAGTTCTCTGCTGCAGGAAACTAGATCATTATCAAGGCATTAGTAGGTAGTTCTCTGCTCCAGGAAACTAGATCATTATCAAGGCATTAGTAGGTAGTTCTCTGCTGCAGGAAACTAGGAGATCATTATCAAGGCATTAGTAGGTAGTTCTCTGCTGCAGGAAACTCGATCATTATCAAGGTATTAGTAGGTAGTTCTCTGCTGCAGGAAACTAGATCATTATCAAGGTATTAGTAGGTAGTTCTCTGCTGCAGGAAACTAGATCATTATCAAGGCATTAGTAGGTAGTTCTCTGCTGCAGGAAACTAGATCATTATCAAGGCATTAGTAGGTAGTTCTCTGCTGCAGGAAACTAAGAGATCATTATCAAGGCATTAGTAGGTAGTTCTCTGCTGCAGGAAACTAGATCACTATCAAGACATTAGTAGGTAGTTCTCTGCTGCAGGAAACTAGATCATTATCAAGGCATTAGTAGGTAGTTCTCTGCTGCAGGAAACTAGATCATTATCAAGGCATTAGTAGGTAGTTCTCTGCTGCAGGAAACTAGGAGATCATTATCAAGGCATTAGTAGGTAGTTCTCTGCTGCAGGAAACTAGATCATTATCAAGGCATTAGTAGGTAGTTCTCTGCTGCTGGAAACTAGATCATTATCAAGGCAATAGTAGGTAGTTCTCTGCTGCAGGAAACTAGATCATTATCAAGGCATTAGTAGGTAGTTCTCTGCTGTAGGAAACTAGGAGATCATTATCAAGGCATTAGTAGGTAGTTCTCTGCTGCAGGAAACTAGATCATTGTCAAGGCATTAGTAGGTAGTTCTCTGCTGCAGGAAACTAGATCATTATCAAGGCATTAGTAGGTAGTTCTCTGCTGCAGGAAACTAGATCATTATCAAGGCATTAGTAGGTAGTTCTCTGCTGCAGGAAACTAGATCATTATCAAGGCATTAGTAGGTAGTTCTCTGCTGCAGGAAACTAGATCATTATCAAGGCATTAGTAGGTAGTTCTCTGCTGCAGGAAACTAGGAGATCATTATCAAGGCATTAGTAGGTAGTTCTCTGCTGCAGGAAACTAGATCATTATCAAGGTATTACTAGGTAGTTCTCTGCTGCAGGAAACTTGATCATTATCAAGGTATTAGTAGGTAGTTCTCTGCTGCAGGAAACTAGATCATTATCAAGGCATTAGTAGGTAGTTCTCTGCTGCAGGAAACTAGATCATTATCAAGGCATTAGTAGGTAGTTCTCTGCTGCAGGAAACTAAGAGATCATTATCAAGGCATTAGCAGGTAGTTCTCTGCTGCAGGAAACTAGGAGATCATTATCAAGGCATTAGTAGGTAGTTCTCTGCTGCAGGAAACTAGATCATTATCAAGGCATTAGTAGGTAGTTCTCTGCTGCAGGAAACTAGATCATTATCAAGGCATCAGTAGGTAGTTCTCTGCTGCAGGAAACTAGATCATTATCAAGGTATTAGAAGGTAGTTCTCTGCTGCAGGAAACTAGATCATTATCAAGGCATTAATAGGTAGTTCTCTGCTGCAAGAAACTAGGAGATCATTATCAAGGCATTAGTAGGTAGTTCTCTGCTGCAGGAAACTAGATCATTATCAAGGTATTAGTAGGTAGTTCTCTGCTGCAGGAAACTAGATCATTATCAAGGCATTAGTAGGTAGTTCTCTGCTGCAGGAAACTATGACATCATAATCAAGGTATTAGTAGGTAGTTCTCTGCTGCAGGAAACTAGATCATTATCAAGGTATTAGTAGGTAGTTCTCTGCTGCAGGAAACTAGATCATTATCAAGGTATTAGTAGGTAGTTCTCTGCTGCAGAAAACTAGATCATTATCAAGGTATTAGTAGGTAGTTCTCTGCTGCAGGAAACTAGATCATTATCAAGGCATTAGTAGGTAGTTCTCTGCTGCAGGAAACTAGGAGATCATTATCAAGGTATTAGTAGGTAGTTCTCTGCTGCAGGAAACTAGGAGATCATTATCAAGGTATTAGTAGGTAGTTCTCTGCTGCAGGAAACTAGATCATTATCAAGGCATTAGTAGGTAGTTCTCTGCTGCAGGAAACTAGATCATTATCAAAGCATTAGTAGGTAGTTCTCTGCTGCAGGAAACTATTAGATAATTATCAAGGTATTAGTAGGTAGTTCTCTGCTGCAGGAAACAAGGAGATCATTATCAAGGCATTAGTAGGTAGTTCTCTGCTGCAGGAAACTAGATCATTATCAAGGCATTAGAAGGTAGTTCTCTGCTGCAGGAAACTAGGATATCATTATCAAGGCATTAGTAGGTAGTTCTCTGCTGCAGGAAACTAGATCATTATCAAGGCATTAATAGGTAGTTCTCTGCTGCAGGAAACTAGATCATTATCAAGGCATTAGTAGGTAGTTCTCTGTTACAGGAAACTAGATCATTATCAAGGTATTAGTAGGTAGTTCTCTGCTGCAGGAAACTAGATCATTATCAAGGCATTAGTAGGTAGTTCTCTGCTGCAGGAAACTAGATCATTATCACGGCATTAGTAGGTAGTTCTCTGCTACAGGAAACTAGATCATTATCAAGGTATTAGTAGGTAGTTCTCTGCTGCAGGAAACTAGATCATTATCAAGGCATTAGTAGGTAGTTCTCTGCTGCAGGAAACTAGATCATTATCAAGGTATTACTAGGTAGTTCTCTGCTGCAGGAAACTTGATCATTATCAAGGTATTAGTAGGTAGTTCTCTGCTGCAGGAAACTAGATCATTATCAAGGCATTAGTAGGTAGTTCTCTGCTGCAGGAAACTAGATCATTATCAAGGCATTAGTAGGTAGTTCTCTGCTGCAGGAAACTAAGAGATCATAATCAAGGTATTAGTAGGTAGTTCTCTGCTGCAGGAAACTAGATCATTATCAAGGTATTAGTAGGTAGTTCTCTGCTGCAGGAAACTAGATCATTATCAAGGTATTAGTAGGTAGTTCTCTGCTGCAGGAAACTAGATCATTATCAAGGTATTAGTAGGTAGTTCTCTGCTGCAGGAAACTAGATCATTATCAAGGCATTAGTAGGTAGTTCTCTGCTGCAGGAAACTAGGAGATCATTATCAAGGTATTAGTAGGTAGTTCTCTGCTGCAGGAAACTAGGAGATCATTATCAAGGTATTAGTAGGTAGTTCTCTGCTGCAGGAAACTAGATCATTATCAAGGCATTAGTAGGTAGTTCTCTGCTGCAGGAAACTAGATCATTATCAAAGCATTAGTAGGTAGTTCTCTGCTGCAGGAAACTATTAGATAATTATCAAGGTATTAGTAGGTAGTTCTCTGCTGCAGGAAACAAGGAGATCATTATCAAGGCATTAGTAGGTAGTTCTCTGCTGCAGGAAACTAGATCATTATCAAGGCATTAGAAGGTAGTTCTCTGCTGCAGGAAACTAGGATATCATTATCAAGGCATTAGTAGGTAGTTCTCTGCTGCAGGAAACTAGATCATTATCAAGGCATTAATAGGTAGTTCTCTGCTGCAGGAAACTAGATCATTATCAAGGCATTAGTAGGTAGTTCTCTGTTACAGGAAACTAGATCATTATCAAGGTATTAGTAGGTAGTTCTCTGCTGCAGGAAACTAGATCATTATCAAGGCATTAGTAGGTAGTTCTCTGCTGCAGGAAACTAGATCATTATCACGGCATTAGTAGGTAGTTCTCTGCTACAGGAAACTAGATCATTATCAAGGTATTAGTAGGTAGTTCTCTGCTGCAGGAAACTAGATCATTATCAAGGCATTAGTAGGTAGTTCTCTGCTGCAGGAAACTAGATCATTATCAAGGCATTAGTAGGTAGTTCTCTGCTGCAGGAAACTAGATCATTATCAAGGCATTAGTAGGTAGTTCTCTGCTGCAGGAAACTAGATCATTATCAAGGCATTAGTAGGTAGTTCTCTGCTGCAGGAAACTAGATCATTATCAAGGCATTAGTAGGTAGTTCTCTGCTGCAGGAAACTAGATCATTATCAAGGCATTAGTAGGTAGTTCTCTGCTCCAGGAAACTAGATCATTATCAAGGCATTAGTAGGTAGTTCTCTGCTGCAGGAAACTAGGAGATCATTATCAAGGCATTAGTAGGTAGTTCTCTGCTGCAGGAAACTCGATCATTATCAAGGTATTAGTAGGTAGTTCTCTGCTGCAGGAAACTAGATCATTATCAAGGTATTAGTAGGTAGTTCTCTGCTGCAGGAAACTAGATCATTATCAAGGCATTAGTAGGTAGTTCTCTGCTGCAGGAAACTAGATCATTATCAAGGCATTAGTAGGTAGTTCTCTGCTGCAGGAAACTAAGAGATCATTATCAAGGCATTAGTAGGTAGTTCTCTGCTGCAGGAAACTAGATCATTATCAAGGCATTAGTAGGTAGTTCTCTGCTGCAGGAAACTAGATCATTATCAAGGCATTAGTAGGTAGTTCTCTGCTGCAGGAAACTAGATAATTATCAAGATATTAGTAGGTAGTTCTCTGCTGCAGGAAACTAGATCATTATCAAGGCATTAGTAGGTAGTTCTCTGCTGCAGGAAACTAGATCATTATCAAGGCATTAGTAGGTAGTTCTCTGCTGCAGGAAACTAGGAGATCATTATCAAGGCATTAGTAGGTAGTTCTCTGCTGCAGGAAACTAGATCATTATCAAGGCATTAGAAGGTAGTTCTCTGCTGCAGGAAACTAGATCATTATCAAGGCATTAGTAGGTAGTTCTCTGCTGCAGGAAACTATGACATCATAATCAAGGTATTAGTAGGTAGTTCTCTGCTGCAGGAAACTAGATCATTATCAAGGTATTAGTAGGTAGTTCTCTGCTGCAGGAAACTAGATCATTATCAAGGTATTAGTAGGTAGTTCTCTGCTGCAGGAAACTAGATCATTATCAAGGTATTAGTAGGTAGTTCTCTGCTGCAGGAAACTAGATCATTATCAAGGCATTAGTAGGTAGTTCTCTGCTGCAGGAAACTAGGAGATCATTATCAAGGTATTAGTAGGTAGTTCTCTGCTGCAGGAAACTAGGAGATCATTATCAAGGCATTAGTAGGTTGTTCTCTGCTGCAGGAAACTAGGAGATCATTATCAAGGTATTAGTAGGTAGTTCTCTGCTGCAGGAAACTAGATCATTATCAAGGCATTAGTAGGTAGTTCTCTGCTGCAGGAAACTAGATCATTATCAAAGCATTAGTAGGTAGTTCTCTGCTGCAGGAAACTATTAGATAATTATCAAGGTATTAGTAGGTAGTTCTCTGCTGCAGGAAACAAGGAGATCATTATCAAGGCATTAGTAGGTAGTTCTCTGCTGCAGGAAACTAGATCATTATCAAGGCATTAGTAGGTAGTTCTCTGCTGCAGGAAACTAAGAGATCATTATCAAGGCATTAGTAGGTAGTTCTCTGCTGCAGGAAACTAGATCATTATCAAGGCATTAGTAGGTAGTTCTCTGCTGCAGGAAACTAGATCATTATCAAGGCATTAGTAGGTAGTTCTCTGCTGCAGGAAACTAGATAATTATCAAGATATTAGTAGGTAGTTCTCTGCTGCAGGAAACTAGATCATTATCAAGGCATTAGTAGGTAGTTCTCTGCTGCAGGAAACTAGATCATTATCAAGGCATTAGTAGGTAGTTCTCTGCTGCAGGAAACTAGGAGATCATTATCAAGGCATTAGTAGGTAGTTCTCTGCTGCAGGAAACTAGATCATTATCAAGGCATTAGAAGGTAGTTCTCTGCTGCAGGAAACTAGATCATTATCAAGGCATTAGTAGGTAGTTCTCTGCTGCAGGAAACTATGACATCATAATCAAGGTATTAGTAGGTAGTTCTCTGCTGCAGGAAACTAGATCATTATCAAGGTATTAGTAGGTAGTTCTCTGCTGCAGGAAACTAGATCATTATCAAGGCATTAGAAGGTAGTTCTCTGCTGCAGGAAACTAGATCATTATCAAGGCATTAGTAGGTAGTTCTCTGCTGCAGGAAACTATGACATCATAATCAAGGTATTAGTAGGTAGTTCTCTGCTGCAGGAAACTAGATCATTATCAAGGTATTAGTAGGTAGTTCTCTGCTGCAGGAAACTAGATCATTATCAAGGCATTAGTAGGTAGTTCTCTGCTGCAGGAAACTAGGAGATCATTATCAAGGTATTAGTAGGTAGTTCTCTGCTGCAGGAAACTAGGAGATCATTATCAAGGCATTAGTAGGTTGTTCTCTGCTGCAGGAAACTAGGAGATCATTATCAAGGTATTAGTAGGTAGTTCTCTGCTGCAGGAAACTAGATCATTATCAAGGCATTAGTAGGTAGTTCTCTGCTGCAGGAAACTAGATCATTATCAAAGCATTAGTAGGTAGTTCTCTGCTGCAGGAAACTATTAGATAATTATCAAGGTATTAGTAGGTAGTTCTCTGCTGCAGGAAACAAGGAGATCATTATCAAGCCATTAGTAGGTAGTTCTCTGCTGCAGGAAACTAGATCATTATCAAGGCATTAGAAGGTAGTTCTCTGCTGCAGGAAACTAGGATATCATTATCAAGGCATTAGTAGGTAGTTCTCTGCTGCAGGAAACTAGATCATTATCAAGGCATTAATAGGTAGTTCTCTGCTGCAGGAAACTAGATCATTATCAAAGCATTAATAGGTAGTTCTCTGCTGCAGGAAACTAGATCATTATCAAGGCATTAGTAGGTAGTTCTCTGTTACAGGAAACTAGATCATTATCAAGGTATTAGTAGGTAGTTCTCTGCTGCAGGAAACTAGATCATTATCAAGGTATTAGTAGGTAGTTCTCTGCTGCAGGAAACAAGGAGATCATTATCAAGGCATTAGTAGGTAGTTCTCTGCTGCAGGAAACTAGATCATTATCAAGGCATTAGAAGGTAGTTCTCTGCTGCAGGAAACTAGGATATCATTATCAAGGCATTAGTAGGTAGTTCTCTGCTGCAGGAAACTAGATCATTATCAAGGCATTAATAGGTAGTTCTCTGCTGCAGGAAACTAGATCATTATCAAGGCATTAGTAGGTAGTTCTCTGTTACAGGAAACTAGATCATTATCAAGGTATTAGTAGGTAGTTCTCTGCTGCAGGAAACTAGATCATTATCAAGGCATTAGTAGGTAGTTCTCTGCTGCAGGAAACTAGATCATTATCACGGCATTAGTAGGTAGTTCTCTGCTACAGGAAACTAGATCATTATCAAGGTATTAGTAGGTAGTTCTCTGCTGCAGGAAACTAGATCATTATCAAGGTATTAGTAGGTAGTTCTCTGCTGCAGGAAACTAGATCATTATCAAGGCATTAGTAGGTAGTTCTCTGCTGCAGGAAACTAGATCATTATCAAGGCATTAGTAGGTAGTTCTCTGCTGCAGGAAACTAGATCATTATCAAGGCATTAGTAGGTAGTTCTCTGCTGCAGGAAACTAGATCATTATCAAGGCATTAGTAGGTAGTTCTCTGCTGCAGGAAACTAGATCATTATCAAGGCATTAGTAGGTAGTTCTCTGCTCCAGGAAACTAGATCATTATCAAGGCATTAGTAGGTAGTTCTCTGCTGCAGGAAACTAGGAGATCATTATCAAGGCATTAGTAGGTAGTTCTCTGCTGCAGGAAACTCGATCATTATCAAGGTATTAGTAGGTAGTTCTCTGCTGCAGGAAACTAGATCATTATCAAGGTATTAGTAGGTAGTTCTCTGCTGCAGGAAACTAGATCATTATCAAGGCATTAGTAGGTAGTTCTCTGCTGCAGGAAACTAGATCATTATCAAGGCATTAGTAGGTAGTTCTCTGCTGCAGGAAACTAAGAGATCATTATCAAGGCATTAGTAGGTAGTTCTCTGCTGCAGGAAACTAGATCATTATCAAGGCATTAGTAGGTAGTTCTCTGCTGCAGGAAACTAGATCATTATCAAGGCATTAGTAGGTAGTTCTCTGCTGCAGGAAACTAGATAATTATCAAGATATTAGTAGGTAGTTCTCTGCTGCAGGAAACTAGATCATTATCAAGGCATTAGTAGGTAGTTCTCTGCTGCAGGAAACTAGATCATTATCAAGGCATTAGTAGGTAGTTCTCTGCTGCAGGAAACTAGGAGATCATTATCAAGGCATTAGTAGGTAGTTCTCTGCTGCAGGAAACTAGATCATTATCAAGGCATTAGAAGGTAGTTCTCTGCTGCAGGAAACTAGATCATTATCAAGGCATTAGTAGGTAGTTCTCTGCTGCAGGAAACTATGACATCATAATCAAGGTATTAGTAGGTAGTTCTCTGCTGCAGGAAACTAGATCATTATCAAGGTATTAGTAGGTAGTTCTCTGCTGCAGGAAACTAGATCATTATCAAGGTATTAGTAGGTAGTTCTCTGCTGCAGGAAACTAGATCATTATCAAGGTATTAGTAGGTAGTTCTCTGCTGCAGGAAACTAGATCATTATCAAGGCATTAGTAGGTAGTTCTCTGCTGCAGGAAACTAGGAGATCATTATCAAGGTATTAGTAGGTAGTTCTCTGCTGCAGGAAACTAGGAGATCATTATCAAGGCATTAGTAGGTTGTTCTCTGCTGCAGGAAACTAGGAGATCATTATCAAGGTATTAGTAGGTAGTTCTCTGCTGCAGGAAACTAGATCATTATCAAGGCATTAGTAGGTAGTTCTCTGCTGCAGGAAACTAGATCATTATCAAAGCATTAGTAGGTAGTTCTCTGCTGCAGGAAACTATTAGATAATTATCAAGGTATTAGTAGGTAGTTCTCTGCTGCAGGAAACAAGGAGATCATTATCAAGGCATTAGTAGGTAGTTCTCTGCTGCAGGAAACTAGATCATTATCAAGGCATTAGTAGGTAGTTCTCTGCTGCAGGAAACTAAGAGATCATTATCAAGGCATTAGTAGGTAGTTCTCTGCTGCAGGAAACTAGATCATTATCAAGGCATTAGTAGGTAGTTCTCTGCTGCAGGAAACTAGATCATTATCAAGGCATTAGTAGGTAGTTCTCTGCTGCAGGAAACTAGATAATTATCAAGATATTAGTAGGTAGTTCTCTGCTGCAGGAAACTAGATCATTATCAAGGCATTAGTAGGTAGTTCTCTGCTGCAGGAAACTAGATCATTATCAAGGCATTAGTAGGTAGTTCTCTGCTGCAGGAAACTAGGAGATCATTATCAAGGCATTAGTAGGTAGTTCTCTGCTGCAGGAAACTAGATCATTATCAAGGCATTAGAAGGTAGTTCTCTGCTGCAGGAAACTAGATCATTATCAAGGCATTAGTAGGTAGTTCTCTGCTGCAGGAAACTATGACATCATAATCAAGGTATTAGTAGGTAGTTCTCTGCTGCAGGAAACTAGATCATTATCAAGGTATTAGTAGGTAGTTCTCTGCTGCAGGAAACTAGATCATTATCAAGGTATTAGTAGGTAGTTCTCTGCTGCAGGAAACTAGATCATTATCAAGGTATTAGTAGGTAGTTCTCTGCTGCAGGAAACTAGATCATTATCAAGGCATTAGTAGGTAGTTCTCTGCTGCAGGAAACTAGGAGATCATTATCAAGGTATTAGTAGGTAGTTCTCTGCTGCAGGAAACTAGGAGATCATTATCAAGGCATTAGTAGGTTGTTCTCTGCTGCAGGAAACTAGGAGATCATTATCAAGGTATTAGTAGGTAGTTCTCTGCTGCAGGAAACTAGATCATTATCAAGGCATTAGTAGGTAGTTCTCTGCTGCAGAAAACTAGATCATTATCAAAGCATTAGTAGGTAGTTCTCTGCTGCAGGAAACTATTAGATAATTATCAAGGTATTAGTAGGTAGTTCTCTCCTGCAGGAAACAAGGAGATCATTATCAAGGCATTAGTAGGTAGTTCTCTGCTGCAGGAAACTAGATCATTATCAAGGCATTAGTAGGTAGTTCTCTGCTGCAGGAAACTAAGAGATCATTATCAAGGCATTAGTAGGTAGTTCTCTGCTGCAGGAAACTAGATCATTATCAAGGCATTAGTAGGTAGTTCTCTGCTGCAGGAAACTAGATCATTATCAAGGCATTAGTAGGTAGTTCTCTGCTGCAGGAAACTAGATAATTATCAAGATATTAGTAGGTAGTTCTCTGCTGCAGGAAACTAGATCATTATCAAGGCATTAGTAGGTAGTTCTCTGCTGCAGGAAACTAGATCATTATCAAGGCATTAGTAGGTAGTTCTCTGCTGCAGGAAACTAGGAGATCATTATCAAGGCATTAGTAGGTAGTTCTCTGCTGCAGGAAACTAGATCATTATCAAGGCATTAGAAGGTAGTTCTCTGCTGCAGGAAACTAGATCATTATCAAGGCATTAGTAGGTAGTTCTCTGCTGCAGGAAACTATGACATCATAATCAAGGTATTAGTAGGTAGTTCTCTGCTGCAGGAAACTAGATCATTATCAAGGTATTAGTAGGTAGTTCTCTGCTGCAGGAAACTAGATCATTATCAAGGTATTAGTAGGTAGTTCTCTGCTGCAGGAAACTAGATCATTATCAAGGTATTAGTAGGTAGTTCTCTGCTGCAGGAAACTAGATCATTATCAAGGCATTAGTAGGTAGTTCTCTGCTGCAGGAAACTAGGAGATCATTATCAAGGTATTAGTAGGTAGTTCTCTGCTGCAGGAAACTAGGAGATCATTATCAAGGCATTAGTAGGTTGTTCTCTGCTGCAGGAAACTAGGAGATCATTATCAAGGTATTAGTAGGTAGTTCTCTGCTGCAGGAAACTAGATCATTATCAAGGCATTAGTAGGTAGTTCTCTGCTGCAGGAAACTAGATCATTATCAAAGCATTAGTAGGTAGTTCTCTGCTGCAGGAAACTATTAGATAATTATCAAGGTATTAGTAGGTAGTTCTCTGCTGCAGGAAACAAGGAGATCATTATCAAGGCATTAGTAGGTAGTTCTCTGCTGCAGGAAACTAGATCATTATCAAGGCATTAGAAGTTAGTTCTCTGCTGCAGGAAACTAGGATATCATTATCAAGGCATTAGTAGGTAGTTCTCTGCTGCAGGAAACTAGATCATTATCAAGGCATTAATAGGTAGTTCTCTGCTGCAGGAAACTAGATCATTATCAAGGCATTAGTAGGTAGTTCTCTGTTACAGGAAACTAGATCATTATCAAGGTATTAGTAGGTAGTTCTCTGCTGCAGGAAACTAGATCATTATCAAGGCATTAGTAGGTAGTTCTCTGCTGCAGGAAACTAGATCATTATCACGGCATTAGTAGGTAGTTCTCTGCTACAGGAAACTAGATCATTATCAAGGTATTAGTAGGTAGTTCTCTGCTGCAGGAAACTAGATCATTATCAAGGCATTAGTAGGTAGTTCTCTGCTGCAGGAAACTAGATCATTATCAAGGCATAGTAGGTAGTTCTCTGCTGCAGGAAACTAGATCATTATCAAGGCATTAGTAGGTAGTTCTCTGCTGCAGGAAACTAGATCATTATCAAGGCATTAGTAGGTAGTTCTCTGCTGCAGGAAACTAGATCATTATCAAGGCATTAGTAGGTAGTTCTCTGCTGCAGGAAACTAGATCATTATCAAGGCATTAGTAGGTAGTTCTCTGCTCCAGGAAACTAGATCATTATCAAGGCATTAGTAGGTAGTTCTCTGCTGCAGGAAACTAGGAGATCATTATCAAGGCATTAGTAGGTAGTTCTCTGCTGCAGGAAACTCGATCATTATCAAGGTATTAGTAGGTAGTTCTCTGCTGCAGGAAACTAGATCATTATCAAGGTATTAGTAGGTAGTTCTCTGCTGCAGGAAACTAGATCATTATCAAGGCATTAGTAGGTAGTTCTCTGCTGCAGGAAACTAGATCATTATCAAGGCATTAGTAGGTAGTTCTCTGCTGCAGGAAACTAAGAGATCATTATCAAGGCATTAGTAGGTAGTTCTCTGCTGCAGGAAACTAGATCATTATCAAGGCATTAGTAGGTAGTTCTCTGCTGTAGGAAACTAGATCATTATCAAGGCATTAGTAGGTAGTTCTCTGCTGTAGGAAACTAGGTCATTATCAAGGCATTAGTAGGTAGTTCTCTGCTGCAGGAAACTAGATCATTATCAAGGCATTAGTAGGTAGTTCTCTGCTGCAGGAAACTAGGAGATCATTATCAAGGTATTAGTAGGTAGTTCTCTGCTGCAGGAAACTAGATCATTATCAAGGTATTAGTAGGTAGTTCTCTGCTGCAGGAAACTAGGACATCATTATCAAGGTATTAGTAGGTAGTTCTCTGCTGCAGGAAACTAGATCATTATCAAGGCATTAGTAGGTAGTTCTCTGCTGCAGGAAACTAGCAGATCATTATCAAGGCATTAGTAGGTAGTTCTCTGCTGCAGGAAACTAGGAGATCATTATCAAGGTATTAGTAGGTAGTTCTCTGCTGCAGGAAACTAGATCATTATCAAGGTATTAGTAGGTAGTTCTCTGCTGCAGGAAACTAGGACATCATTATCAAGGTATTAGTAGGTAGTTCTCTGCTGCAGGAAACTAGATCATTATCAAGGCATTAGTAGGTAGTTCTCTGCTGCAGGAAACTAGCAGATCATTATCAAGGCATTAGTAGGTAGTTCTCTGCTGCAGGAAACTAGGACATCATTATCAAGGCATTAGTAGGTAGTTCTCTGCTGCAGGAAACTAGATCATTATCAAGGCATTAGTAGGTAGTTCTCTGCTGCAGGAAACTAGATCATTATCAAGGCATTAGTAGGTAGTTCTCTGCTGCAGGAAACTAGGAGATCATTATCAAGGTATTAGTAGGTAGTTCTCTGCTGCAGGAAACTAGATCATTATCAAGGTATTAGTAGGTAGTTCTCTGCTGCAAGAAACTATGACATCATAATCAAGGTATTAGTAGGTAGTTCTCTGCTGCAGGAAACTAGATCATTATCAAGGTATTAGTAGGTAGTTCTCTGCTGCAGGAAACTAGATCATTATCAAGGTATTAGTAGGTAGTTCTCTGCTGCAGGAAACTAGATCATTATCAAGGCATTAGTAGGTAGTTCTCTGCTGCAGGAAACTAGATCATTATCAAGGCATTAGTAGGTAGTTCTCTGCTGCAGGAAACTAGGAGATCATTATCAAGGTATTAGTAGGTAGTTCTCTGCTGCAGGAAACTAGGAGATCATTATCAAGGCATTAGTAGGTTGTTCTCTGCTGCAGGAAACTAGGAGATCATTATCAAGGTATTAGTAGGTAGTTCTCTGCTGCAGGAAACTAGATCATTATCAAGGCATTAGTAGGTAGTTCTCTGCTGCAGGAAACTAGATCATTATCAAAGCATTAGTAGGTAGTTCTCTGCTGCAGGAAACTATTAGATAATTATCAAGGTATTAGTAGGTAGTTCTCTGCTGCAGGAAACTAGGATATCATTATCAAGGCATTAGTAGGTAGTTCTCTGCTGCAGGAAACTAGATCATTATCAAGGCATTAATAGGTAGTTCTCTGCTGCAGGAAACTAGATCATTATCAAGGCATTAGTAGGTAGTTCTCTGTTACAGGAAACTAGATCATTATCAAGGTATTAGTAGGTAGTTCTCTGCTGCAGGAAACTAGATCATTATCAAGGCATTAGTAGGTAGTTCTCTGCTGCAGGAAACTAGATCATTATCACGGCATTAGTAGGTAGTTCTCTGCTACAGGAAACTAGATCATTATCAAGGTATTAGTAGGTAGTTCTCTGCTGCAGGAAACTAGATCATTATCAAGGCATTAGTAGGTAGTTCTCTGCTGCAGGAAACTAGATCATTATCAAGGCATTAGTAGGTAGTTCTCTGCTGCAGGAAACTAGATCATTATCAAGGCATTAGTAGGTAGTTCTCTGCTGCAGGAAACTAGATCATTATCAAGGCATTAGTAGGTAGTTCTCTGCTGCAGGAAACTAGATCATTATCAAGGCATTAGTAGGTAGTTCTCTGCTGCAGGAAACTAGATCATTATCAAGGCATTAGTAGGTAGTTCTCTGCTGCAGGAAACTAGATCATTATCAAGGCATTAGTAGGTAGTTCTCTGCTGCAGGAAACTAGGAGATCATTATCAAGGCATTAGTAGGTAGTTCTCTGCTGCAGGAAACTCAATCATTATCAAGGTATTAGTAGGTAGTTCTCTGCTGCAGGAAACTAGATCATTATCAAGGTATTAGTAGGTAGTTCTCTGCTGCAGGAAACTAGATCATTATCAAGGCATTAGTAGGTAGTTCTCTGCTCCAGGAAACTAGATCATTATCAAGGCATTAGTAGGTAGTTCTCTGCTGCAGGAAACTAGGAGATCATTATCAAGGCATTAGTAGGTAGTTCTCTGCTGCAGGAAACTAGGACATCATTATCAAGGCATTAGTAGGTAGTTCTCTGCTGCAGGAAACTAGATCATTATCAAGGCATTAGTAGGTAGTTCTCTGCTGCAGGAAACTAGATCATTATCAAGGCATTAGTAGGTAGTTCTCTGCTGCAGGAAACTAGGAGATCATTATCAAGGTATTAGTAGGTAGTTCTCTGCTGCAGGAAACTAGATCATTATCAAGGTATTAGAAGGTAGTTCTCTGCTGCAGGAAACTATGACATCATAATCAAGGTATTAGTAGGTAGTTCTCTGCTGCAGGAAACTAGATCATTATCAAGGTATTAGTAGGTAGTTCTCTGCTGCAGGAAACTAGATCATTATCAAGGTATTAGTAGGTAGTTCTCTGCTGCAGGAAACTAGATCATTATCAAGGCATTAGTAGATAGTTCTCTGCTGCAGGAAACTAGATCATTATCAAGGCATTAGTAGGTAGTTCTCTGCTGCAGGAAACTAGGAGATCATTATCAAGGTATTAGTAGGTAGTTCTCTGCTGCAGGAAACTAGGAGATCATTATCAAGGCATTAGTAGGTTGTTCTCTGCTGCAGGAAACTAGGAGATCATTATCAAGGTATTAGTAGGTAGTTCTCTGCTGCAGGAAACTAGATCATTATCAAGGCATTAGTAGGTAGTTCTCTGCTGCAGGAAACTAGATCATTATCAAAGCATTAGTAGGTAGTTCTCTGCTGCAGGAAACTATTAGATAATTATCAAGGTATTAGTAGGTAGTTCTCTGCTGCAGGAAACAAGGAGATCATTATCAAGGCATTAGAAGGTAGCTCTCTGCTGCAGGAAACTAGGATATCATTATCAAGGCATTAGTAGGTAGTTCTCTGCTGCAGGAAACTAGATCATTATCAAGGCATTAATAGGTAGTTCTCTGCTGCAGGAAACTAGATCATTATCAAGGCATTAGTAGGTAGTTCTCTGTTACAGGAAACTAGATCATTATCAAGGTATTAGTAGGTAGTTCTCTGCTGCAGGAAACTAGATCATTATCAAGGCATTAGTAGGTAGTTCTCTGCTGCAGGAAACTAGATCATTATCACGGCATTAGTAGGTAGTTCTCTGCTACAGGAAACTAGATCATTATCAAGGTATTAGTAGGTAGTTCTCTGCTGCAGGAAACTAGATCATTATCAAGGCATTAGTAGGTAGTTCTCTGCTGCAGGAAACTAGATCATTATCAAGGCATTAGTAGGTAGTTCTCTGCTGCAGGAAACTAGATCATTATCAAGGCATTAGTAGGTAGTTCTCTGCTGCAGGAAACTAGATCATTATCAAGGCATTAGTAGGTAGTTCTCTGCTGCAGGAAACTAGGAGATCATTATCAAGGCATTAGTAGGTAGTTCTCTGCTGCAGGAAACTCGATCATTATCAAGGTATTAGTAGGTAGTTCTCTGCTGCAGGAAACTAGATCATTATCAAGGTATTAGTAGGTAGTTCTCTGCTGCAGGAAACTAGATCATTATCAAGGCATTAGTAGGTAGTTCTCTGCTGCAGGAAACTAGATCATTATCAAGGCATTAGTAGGCAGTTCTCTGCTGCAGGAAACTAAGAGATCATTATCAAGGCATTAGTAGGTAGTTCTCTGCTGCAGGAAACTAGATCATTATCAAGGAATTAGTAGGTAGTTCTCTGCTGCAAGAAACTAGATCATTATCAAGGCATTAGTAGGTAGTTCTCTGCTGCAGGAAACTAGATCATTATCACGGCATTAGTAGGTAGTTCTCTGCTACAGGAAACTAGATCATTATCAAAGTATTAGTAGGTAGTTCTCTGCTGCAGGAAACTAGATCATTATCAAGGCATTAGTAGGTAGTTCTCTGCTGCAGGAAACTAGATCATTATCAAGGCATTAGTAGGTAGTTCTCTGCTGCAGGAAACTAGATCATTATCAAGGCATTTGTAGGTAGTTCTCTGCTGCAGGAAACTAGATCATTATCAAGGCATTAGTAGGTAGTTCTCTGCTGCAGGAAACTAGATCATTATCAAGGCATTAGTAGGTAGTTCTCTGCTGCAGGAAACTAGATCATTATCAAGGCATTAGTAGGTAGTTCTCTGCTGCAGGAAACTAGATCATTATCAAGGCATTAGTAGGTAGTTCTCTGCTGCAGGAAACTAGGAGATCATTCTCAAGGCATTAGTAGGTAGTTCTCTGCTGCAGGAAACTCGATCATTATCAAGGTATTAGTAGGTAGTTCTCTGCTGCAGGAAACTAGATCATTATCAAGGTATTAGTAGGTAGTTCTCTGCTGCAGGAAACTAGATCATTATCAAGGCATTAGTAGGTAGTTCTCTGCTGCAGGAAACTAGATCATTATCAAGGCATTAGTAGGCAGTTCTCTGCTGCAGGAAACTAAGAGATCATTATCAAGGCATTAGTAGGTAGTTCTCTGCTGCAGGAAACTAGATCATTATCAAGGAATTAGTAGGTAGTTCTCTGCTGCAGGAAACTAGATCATTATCAAGGCATTAGTAGGTAGTTCTCTGCTGCAGGAAACTAGATCATTATCAAGGTATTAGTAGGTAGTTCTCTGCTGCAGGAAACTAGATCATTATCAAGGCATTAGTAGGTAGTTCTCTGCTGCAGGAAACTAGATCATTATCAAGGCATTAGTAGGTAGTTCTCTGCTGCAGGAAACTAGGAGATCATTATCAAGGCATTAGTAGGTAGTTCTCTGCTGCAGGAAACTAGATCATTATCAAGGCATTAGTAGGTAGTTCTCTGCTGCAGGAAACTAGATCATTATCAAGGCATTAGTAGGTAGTTCTCTGCTGCAGGAAACTAGATCATTATCAAGGCATTAGTAGGTAGTTCTCTGCTATAGGAAACTAGATCATTATCAAGGCATTAGTAGGTAGTTCTCTGCTGCAGGAAACTAGGAGATCATTATCAAGGTATTAGTAGGTAGTTCTCTGCTGCAGGAAACTAGATCATTATCAAGGTATTAGTAGGTAGTTCTCTGCTGCAGGAAACTAGGACATCATTATCAAGGTATTAGTAGGTAGTTCTCTGCTGCAGGAAACTAGATCATTATCAAGGCATTAGTAGGTAGTTCTCTGCTGCAGGAAACTAGCAGATCATTATCAAGGCATTAGTAGGTAGTTCTCTGCTGCAGGAAACTAGGAGATCATTATCAAGGTATTAGTAGGTAGTTCTCTGCTGCAGGAAACTAGATCATTATCAAGGTATTAGTAGGTAGTTCTCTGCTGCAGGAAACTAGGACATCATTATCAATGTATTAGTAGGTAGTTCTCTGCTGCAGGAAACTAGATCATTATCAAGGCATTAGTAGGTAGTTCTCTGCTGCAGGAAACTAGCAGATCATTATCAAGGCATTAGTAGGTAGTTCTCTGCTGCAGGAAACTAGGACATCATTATCAAGGCATTAGTAGGTAGTTCTCTGCTGCAGGAAACTAGATCATTATCAAGGCATTAGTAGGTAGTTCTCTGCTGCAGGAAACTAGATCATTATCAAGGCATTAGTAGGTAGTTCTCTGCTGCAGGAAACTAGATCATTATCAAGGCATTAGTAGGTAGTTCTCTGCTGCAGGAAACTAGATCATTATCAAGGCATTAGTAGGTAGTTCTCTGCTGCAGGAAACTAGGAGATCATTCTCAAGGCATTAGTAGGTAGTTCTCTGCTGCAGGAAACTCGATCATTATCAAGGTATTAGTAGGTAGTTCTCTGCTGCAGGAAACTAGATCATTATCAAGGTATTAGTAGGTAGTTCTCTGCTGCAGGAAACTAGATCATTATCAAGGCATTAGTAGGTAGTTCTCTGCTGCAGGAAACTAGATCATTATCAAGGCATTAGTAGGCAGTTCTCTGCTGCAGGAAACTAAGAGATCATTATCAAGGCATTAGTAGGTAGTTCTCTGCTGCAGGAAACTAGATCATTATCAAGGAATTAGTAGGTAGTTCTCTGCTGCAGGAAACTAGATCATTATCAAGGCATTAGTAGGTAGTTCTCTGCTGCAGGAAACTAGATCATTATCAAGGTATTAGTAGGTAGTTCTCTGCTGCAGGAAACTAGATCATTATCAAGGCATTAGTAGGTAGTTCTCTGCTGCAGGAAACTAGATCATTATCAAGGCATTAGTAGGTAGTTCTCTGCTGCAGGAAACTAGGAGATCATTATCAAGGCATTAGTAGGTAGTTCTCTGCTGCAGGAAACTAGATCATTATCAAGGCATTAGTAGGTAGTTCTCTGCTGCAGGAAACTAGATCATTATCAAGGCATTAGTAGGTAGTTCTCTGCTGCAGGAAACTAGATCATTATCAAGGCATTAGTAGGTAGTTCTCTGCTATAGGAAACTAGATCATTATCAAGGCATTAGTAGGTAGTTCTCTGCTGCAGGAAACTAGGAGATCATTATCAAGGTATTAGTAGGTAGTTCTCTGCTGCAGGAAACTAGATCATTATCAAGGTATTAGTAGGTAGTTCTCTGCTGCAGGAAACTAGGACATCATTATCAAGGTATTAGTAGGTAGTTCTCTGCTGCAGGAAACTAGATCATTATCAAGGCATTAGTAGGTAGTTCTCTGCTGCAGGAAACTAGCAGATCATTATCAAGGCATTAGTAGGTAGTTCTCTGCTGCAGGAAACTAGGAGATCATTATCAAGGTATTAGTAGGTAGTTCTCTGCTGCAGGAAACTAGATCATTATCAAGGTATTAGTAGGTAGTTCTCTGCTGCAGGAAACTAGGACATCATTATCAAGGTATTAGTAGGTAGTTCTCTGCTGCAGGAAACTAGATCATTATCAAGGCATTAGTAGGTAGTTCTCTGCTGCAGGAAACTAGCAGATCATTATCAAGGCATTAGTAGGTAGTTCTCTGCTGCAGGAAACTAGGACATCATTATCAAGGCATTAGTAGGTAGTTCTCTGCTGCAGGAAACTAGATCATTATCAAGGCATTAGTAGGTAGTTCTCTGCTGCATGAAACTAGATCATTATCAAGGCATTAGTAGGTAGTTCTCTGCTGCAGGAAACTAGGAGATCATTATCAAGGTATTAGTAGGTAGTTCTCTGCTGCAGGAAACTAGATCATTATCAAGGTATTAGTAGGTAGTTCTCTGCTGCAGGAAACTAGATCATTATCAAGGCATTAGTAGGTAGTTCTCTGCTATAGGAAACTAGATCATTATCAAGGCATTAGTAGGTAGTTCTCTGCTGCAGGAAACTAGGAGATCATTATCAAGGTATTAGTAGGTAGTTCTCTGCTGCAGGAAACTAGATCATTATCAAGGTATTAGTAGGTAGTTCTCTGCTGCAGGAAACTAGGACATCATTATCAAGGTATTAGTAGGTAGTTCTCTGCTGCAGGAAACTAGATCATTATCAAGGCATTAGTAGGTAGTTCTCTGCTGCAGGAAACTAGCAGATCATTATCAAGGCATTAGTAGGTAGTTCTCTGCTGCAGGAAACTAGGAGATCATTATCAAGGTATTAGTAGGTAGTTCTCTGCTGCAGGAAACTAGATCATTATCAAGGTATTAGTAGGTAGTTCTCTGCTGCAGGAAACTAGGACATCATTATCAAGGTATTAGTAGGTAGTTCTCTGCTGCAGGAAACTAGATCATTATCAAGGCATTAGTAGGTAGTTCTCTGCTGCAGGAAACTAGCAGATCATTATCAAGGCATTAGTAGGTAGTTCTCTGCTGCAGGAAACTAGGACATCATTATCAAGGCATTAGTAGGTAGTTCTCTGCTGCAGGAAACTAGATCATTATCAAGGCATTAGTAGGTAGTTCTCTGCTGCATGAAACTAGATCATTATCAAGGCATTAGTAGGTAGTTCTCTGCTGCAGGAAACTAGGAGATCATTATCAAGGTATTAGTAGGTAGTTCTCTGCTGCAGGAAACTAGATCATTATCAAGGTATTAGTAGGTAGTTCTCTGCTGCAGGAAACTAGATCATTATCAAGGTATTAGTAGGTAGTTCTCTGCTGCAGGAAACTAGGAGATCATTATCAAGGCATTAGTAGGTAGTTCTCTGCTGCAGGAAACTAGATCATTATCAAGGTATTAGTAGGTAGTTCTCTGCTGCAGGAAACTAGATCATTATCAAGGCATTAGTAGGTAGTTCTCTGCTGCAGGAAACTAGATCATTATCAAGGCATTAGTAGGTAGTTCTCTGCTGCAGGAAACTAAGAGATCATAATCAAGGTATTAGTAGGTAGTTCTCTGCTGCAGGAAACTAGATCATTATCAAGGTATTAGTAGGTAGTTCTCTGCTGCAGGAAACTAGGACATCATTATCAAGGTATTAGTAGGTAGTTCTCTGCTGCAGGAAACTAGATCATTATCAAGGCATTAGTAGGTAGTTCTCTGCTGCAGGAAACTAGGACATCATTAGAAAGATATTGTCTCGTGGGAACATTCATGTTCTCTACCCCCCCTCTCTCTTTCGTTCTTCTCTTATCTCTCGAGGACTTTGGTATCTTTTAGCTGTTGCCTTGGCGACAGAGTGGTGATTGATTCTCAGAGTCTATAGAGGGAGTGTTAATGTGTAGAGAACAGCCAATAGGGTTAAACAGTGGGGATTATGGCTGGTGTCTGTTTAAACAGGGTTAAACAGTGGGGATTATGGGTGGTGTCTGGTCCAACAGGGTTAAACAGTGGGGATTATGGGTGGTGTCTGGTTCAACAGGGTTAAACAGTGGGGATTATGGGTGGTGTCTGGTTCAACAGGGTTAAACAGTGGGGATTATGGGTGGTGTCTGGTCCAACAGGGTTAAACAGTGGGGATTATGGGTGGTGTCTGGTCCAACAGGGTTAAACAGTGGGGATTATGGGTGGTGTCTGGTTCAACAGTGGGGATTATGGGTGGTGTCTGGTTAAACAGGGTTAAACAGTGGGGATCATGGGTGGTGGCTGGTTAAACAGGGTTAAACAGTGGGGATCGTGGGTGGTGTCTGGTTCAACAGGGTTAAACAGTGGGGATTATGGGTGGTGTCTGGTTCAACAGGGTTAAACAGTGGGAATCATGGGTGGTGTCTGGTTCAACAGGGTTAAACAGTGGGGATTATGGGTGGTGTCTGGTTCAACCGGGTTAAACAGTGGCGATTATGGGTGGTGTCTGGTCCAACAGGGTTAAACAGTGGGGATTATGGGTGGTGTCTGGTTCAACAGGGTTAAACAGTGGGGATTATGGGTGGTGTCTGGTTCAACAGGGTTAAACAGTGGGGATTATGGGTGGTGTCTGGTCCAACAGGGTTAAACAGTGGGGATTATGGGTGGTGTCTGGTCCAACAGGGTTAAACAGTGGGGATTATGGGTGGTGTCTGGTTCAACAGTGGGGATTATGGGTGGTGTCTGGTTAAACAGGGTTAAACAGTGGGGATCATGGGTGGTGGCTGGTTAAACAGGGTTAAACAGTGGGGATCGTGGGTGGTGTCTGGTTCAACAGGGTTAAACAGTGGGGATTATGGGTGGTGTCTGGTTCAACAGGGTTAAACAGTGGGAATCATGGGTGGTGTCTGGTTCAACAGGGTTAAACAGTGGGGATTATGGGTGGTGTCTGGTTCAACCGGGTTAAACAGTGGCGATTATGGGTGGTGTCTGGTCCAACAGGGTTAAACAGTGGGAATCATGGGTGGTGTCTGGTTCAACAGGGTTAAACAGTGGGGATCATGGGTGGTGTCTGGTTAAACAGTGGGGATTATGGGTGGTGTATGGTTAAACAGTGGGGATTATGGGTGGTGTATGGTTAAACAGTGGGGATTATGGGTGGTGTCTGGTTCAACAGGGTTAAACAGTGGGGATCATGGGTGGTGGCTGGTTCAACAGGGTTAAACAGTGGGGATTATGG
>NC_092095.1:80745563-80748063 GCF_045679555.1 Salvelinus alpinus | reverse complement strand
AGGGAGAGAGAGACCAGAGATACGCCCCACCATCTGTGAACAGACTTAATGTCTTCTCCCTTGTTAATGAGACCACCATTACTGAAGCATTTTCTAAATCCCAAACCACAACGTGCTCCCATGACTCCATGCCCACTGCCTTAGTTAAAGCATGCCTCCCTGTTCTCTGCCCCCTGGTGGTCAATATTGTAAATGTATCCCTCACATCTGCCATTGAAAAACGCGGCTATAACTCCAAAACTGAAAAAACAGGGCCCCTGAGATCCTCACCAACTACAGAACTACCTCAAACCTCCCCTTCCTCACCAACTACAGGACTACCTCAAACCTCCCCTTCCTCACCAACTACAGGACTACCTCAAACCTCCCCTTCCTCACCAACTACAGGACTACCTCAAACCTCCCCTTCCTCCCCAACTACAGGACAACCTCAAACCTCCCCAACTACAGGACAACCTCAAACATCCCCTTCCTCACCAACTACAGGACTACCTCAAACCTCCTCTTCCTCACCAACTACAGGACTACCTCAAACCTCCTCTTCCTCACCAACTACAGGACTACCTCAAACCTCCTCTTCCTCACCAACTACAGGACAACCTCAAACCTCCCCTTCCTCACCAACTACAGGACTACCTCAAACCTCCTCTTCCTCACCAACTACAGGACTACCTCAAACCTCCCCTTCCTCACCAACTACAGGACTACCTCAAACCTCCCCTTCCTCACCAACAACAGGACTACCTCAAACCTCCCCTTCCTCACCAACTACAGGACTACCTCAAACCTCCCCTTCCTCACCAACTACAGGACTACCTCAAACCTCCTCTTCCTCACCAACTACAGGACTACCTCAAACCTCCCCTTCCTCACCAACTACAGGACTACCTCAAACCTCCCCTTCCTCACCAACTACATGACTACCTCAAACCTCCCCAACTACAGGACTACCTCAAACCTCTCCTTCCTCCCCAACTACAGGACAACCTCAAACCTCCCCAACTACAGGACAACCTCAAACATCCCCTTCCTCACCAACTACAGGACTACCTCAAACCTCCTCTTCCTCACCAACTACAGGACTACCTCAAACCTCCCCTTCCTCACCAACTACAGGACTACCTCAAACCTCATCTTCCTCACCAACAACAGGACTACCTCAAACCTCCCCTTCCTCACCAACTACAGGACTACCTCAAACCTCCCCTTCCTCACCAACTACAGGACTACCTCAAACCTCCTCTTCCTCACCAACTACAGGACTACCTCAAACCTCCCCTTCCTCACCAACTACAGGACTACCTCAAACCTCCCCTTCCTCACCAACTACATGACTACCTCAAACCTCCCCAACTACAGGACTACCTCAAACCTCTCCTTCCTCCCCAACTACAGGACAACCTCAAACCTCCCCAACTACAGGACAACCTCAAACATCCCCTTCCTCACCAACTACAGGACTACCTCAAACCTCCTCTTCCTCACCAACTACAGGACTACCTCAAACCTCCTCTTCCTCACCAACTACAGGACTACCTCAAACCTCCCCTTCCTCACCAACTACAGGACTATCTCAAACCTCCCCTTCCTCACCAACTACAGGACTACCTCAAACCTCTCCTTCCTCCCCAACTACAGGACAACCTCAAACCTCCCCAACTACAGGACTACCTCAAACCTCTCCTTCCTCCCCAACTACAGGACAACCTCAAACCTCCCCAACTACAGGACTACCTCAAACCTCTCCTTCCTCTCCAACTACAGGACAACCTCAAACCTCCCCAACTACAGGACTACCTCAAACCTCCCCTTCCTCACCAACTACAGGACTACCTCAAACCTCTCCTTCCTCCCCAACTACAGGACAACCTCAAACCTCCTCTTCCTCACCAACTACAGGACTACCTCAAACCTCCCCTTGAAATGTTTCATTATTATGAATATCATGATGATTATTATTATTATTCTCCACCTGACATAAACTGATGTAGTACCAAGTTAACCCACCACAGTGCACTCACCTCTTCCCTTTCTCACTCTTCCTCCCTCCTCCTCCCCCTCTTCCTCCTCCTCCCCCTCTTCCTCCTTCCATCCCCCTCTCCCCCTCCCTCCCCCATCCCCACCCCCCTCATCCCCATCCCCCTCATCCCCATTTTCCTCCCTCCCCCTCCCTCTCCCTCCCTCCCCATCTCCCCCCTCCCTCCCTCCCCATCTCCCCCTCCCTCTCCCTCCCTCCCCATCTCCCCCCTCCCTCTCCCCCATCTCCCTACCCCTTTTCCTCCCTCCCCCTCCCTCTTCCTCTCCCTCCCTCCCTCCATCCCCCTCCCTCCCCCTCTCCCTCCCTCCCCCTCCCCTGTTCTGAGCCAGGTGTGACATGACTGGCTGTCTTCTAGAAGGTGGGTTTGAGTCCACAGTAACTACAGCCACAGAGCCTGATCCCTCCCCCTCCCTCCCCCCTCCCTCTCCCTCCCTCCCTCCCCCTCTCCCTCCCTCTCCTCCC
>NC_092095.1:80625563-80738063 GCF_045679555.1 Salvelinus alpinus | reverse complement strand
ATTAGTACTACAACTATTAGTACTACAACTATAGTACTACAACTATTAGTACTACAACTATTAGTACTTCAACTATTAGTACTACAACGATTAGTACTACAACTATTAGTATTACAACTATTAGTACTACAACTATTAGTACTACAACTATAGTACTACAACTATTAGTACTACAACTATTCGTACTACAACTAGTACTACTACAACTATTACATTTCAATGAAACATGGTGAAGCCCCAAATTGCCCTCGCTAGAAGCCTGTGTTTCAGACATAAGGAAGTGGATGGCTGCAAACTTTCTACTTTTAAACTCGGACAAAAACAGAGATGCTTGTTCTAGGTCCCAGGAAACAAAGAGATCTTCTGTTGAATTTGACAATTCATCTTGATGGTTGTAAAGTCGTCTCAAATAAAACTGTGAAGGACCTCGGCGTTACTCTGGACCCTGATCTCTCTTTTGACGAACATATCAAGACTGTTTCAAGGACAGCTTTTTTCCATCTACGTAACATTGCAAAAATCAGAAACTTTCTGTCCAAAAATGATGCAGAAAAATGAATCCATGCTTTTGTTACTTCTAGGTTAGACTACTGCAATGCTCTACTTTCCAGCTTCCCAGATAAAGCACTAAATAAACTTCAGTTAGTGCTAAATACGGCTGCTAGAATCTTGACTAGAACCAAAAAATGTATCATATTACTCCAGTGCTAGCCTCTCTACACTGGCTTCCTGTTAAGACTAGGGATGATTTCAAGGTTTTTCTGCTAACCTACAAAGCATTACATGGGCTTGCTCCTACCTATCTTTCCGATTTGGTCCTGCCGTACATACCTACACGTACGCTACGGTCACAAGACGCAGGCCTCCTAATTGTCCCTAGACAATTCTCGTCTCTCTCTCTCTCTCTCTTTCTCTCTCTCTCTCTGTCTCTCTCTCTCTCTCTCTTCTCTCTCTCTCTCTCTGTCTCTCCGTCTCTCTGTCTCTCTCTCCCTCTCTCTCTCTCTCTCCATCTCACTCTCTCTCCGCCTCTCTCTCTTTCTCTGTCTCTCTCTCTCTTTCTCTGTCTCTCTCTCTCCGTCTCTCCCACTCTCTCTCTCACCGTCTCTCGCTCTCTCTCTGTCTATCCCTTTCTCTCTCTCCCACTCCCCTTCTGTCTCTCCCTCCCTCCCTCTCCCTCCCTCCCTCCCTCCCTCCCTCCCTCCCTCTCCCACTCCCCTTCTGTCTCTCCCTCCCTCTCCGTCTCTCCCTCGGGATCCAATTGCTTTATTTGGGTTTTTCTGGGACTTTCTAAAGTGAAAGTACATCCAAATAGTGCTGAATCATTTGTGCTGATTTAAATTCACAAGGAATCCATTTTCCAACCCATCCATAACATAAGACCTGTGTTGAAACCAAATAAGAATAGGGAGTAATATATGAAAGAAAATGTCTTGGGACCACAACTCCTGCTTGTTTGGACCAAGTGACTCCTAGAGGAGATGATTCACAACTCCTGCTTGTTTGGACCAAGTGACTCCTAGAGGAGATGATTCACAACTCCTGCTTGTTTGGACCAAGTGACTCCTAGAGGGGATGATTCACAACTCCTGCTTGTTTGGACCAAGTGACTCCTAGAGGAGATGATTCACAACTCCTGCTTGTTTGGACCAAGTGACTCCTAGAGGGGATGATTCACAACTCCTGCTTGTTTGGACCAAGTGACTCCTAGAGGAGATGATTCACAACTCCTGCTTGTTTGGACCAAGTGACTCCTAGAGGGGATGATTCACAACTCCTGCTTGTTTGGACCAAGTGACTCCTAGATGAGATGATTCACAACTCCTGCTTGTTTGGACCAAGTGACTCCTAGAGGAGATGATTCACAACTCCTGCTTGTTTGGACCAAGTGACTCCTAGAGGAGATGATTCACAACTCCTGCTTGTTTGGACCAAGTGACTCCTAGAGGGGATGATTCACAACTCCTGCTTGTTTGGATCAAGTGACTCCTAGAGGGGATGATTCACAACTCCTGCTTGTTTGGACCAAGTGACTCCTAGAGGGGATGATTCACAACTCCTGCTTGTTTGGACCAAGTGACTCCTAGAGGGGATGATTCACAACTCCTGCTTGTTTGGACCAAGTGACTCCTAGAGGGGATGATTCACAACTCCTGCTTGTTTGGACCAAGTGACTCCTAGAGGAGATGATTCACAACTCCTGCTTGTTTGGACCAAGTGACTCCTAGAGGAGATGATTCACAACTCCTGCTTGTTTGGACCAAGTGACTCCTAGAGGGGATGATTCACAACTCCTGCTTGTTTGGACCAAGTGACTCCTAGAGGAGATGATTCACAACTCCTGCTTGTTTGGACCAAGTGACTCCTAGAGGGGCATGATTCACAACATGATTCTGTAACATTTACAAGCTCAAACACATGTAGGTTTCTGCTCTTGAAACCCGAGAAAGATATCAAATCATGTGAAAAGGATTACAGTTTCTGAAATGACATTCATCTATAATTCAGTTTAACATAAAGAGGGAGAGAGAGGAATGATGTTTTTAATTCCCCGGTGTTTTACCCCAGGGTTCTATTTAGCTGTGTTCTGTAACAATGATGTCCACTATGTTACATCCCTGATGTGTACACTAATCTTCCATTCCTCTCAGTCAGGAACCATTTAGAGGTCAGGAGTTCAGTCAGGAACCATTTAGAGGTCAGGAGTTCAGTCAGGAACCATTTAGAGGTCAGGAGTTCAGTCAGGAACCATTTAGAGGTCAGGAGTTCAGTCAGGAACAATTTAGAGGTCAGGAGTTCAGTCAGGAACCATTTAGAGGTCAGGAGTTCAGTCAGGAACCATTTAGAGGTCAGGAGTTCAGTCAGGAACCATTTAGAGGTCAGTAGTTCAGTCAGGAACCATTTAGAGGTCAGGAGTTCAGTCAGGAGCCATTTAGAGGTCAGGAGTTCAGTCAGGAACCATTTAGAGGTCAGGAGTTCAGTCAGGAACCATTTAGAGGTCAGGAGTTCAGTCAGGAACCATTTAGAGGTCAGGAGTTCAGTCAGGAACAATTTAGAGGTCAGGAGTTCAGTCAGGAACCATTTAGAGGTCAGGAGTTCAGTCAGGAACCATTTAGAGGTCAGGAGTTCAGTCAGGAACCATTTAGAGGTCAGTAGTTCAGTCAGGAACCATTTAGAGGTCAGGAGTTCAGTCAGGAGCCATTTAGAGGTCAGGAGTTCAGTCAGGAACCATTTAGAGGTCAGTAGTTCAGTCAGGAACCATTTAGAGGTCAGGAGTTCAGTCAGGAGCCATTTAGAGGTCAGGAGTTCAATCAGGAGCCATTTAGAGGTCAGGAGTTCAGTTAGGAACCATTTAGAGGTCAGGAGTTCAGTCAGGAACCATTTAGAGGTCAGGAGTTCAGTTAGGAACCATTTAGAGGTCAGGAGTTCAGTCAGGACGAGCCCATTGACACAAACGTTGTAAATGTACTGTTAAAAGACTGTTCATAGACTGTTCATAGACTGTTCATAGACTGTTCATAGACTGTTCATAGACTGTTAATAGACTGTAAATATACTGTTAATAGACTGTTAATAGACTGTTCATAGACTGTTCATAGACTGTTCATAGATTGGCCACGTTTCATTGCTTTTCCGTAAAGAAAAGCATACAGGAAAATGGTAACCTGAGCAACAGGGTGTACTCCGCATGAGTTAGTGCCATGTACAGGTCGGTCTGTGTGTGTGTGTGTGTGTGTGTGTGTGTGTGTGTGTGTGTGTGTGTGTGTGTGTGTGTGTGTGTGTGTGTGTGTATGTGTGTGTGTGTGTGTGTCAGGTAAACCATTTTATCATTAACATAGACAGAGATTGTGGAATAAAATGAGATGACAGTTCTCCTGCATGCAGTTTTACATTTACATGAACTTATAATGGGCCAAGTCAGCGCTACCGACCCTGGCACGCTAATGCTGCCTGCCGCATCTCTCTAACACCCCCCCGCCTTCCCGCCTCCTCTCCCTTCTCCCCTCCATCCATCCATCCATCTGTACCTCCACCTCCCTCCTCCTCCTGATCTCTCTCTCTTTCTCCCTCCTCCCTTCTCCCCTCCATCCATCCATCGGTACCTCCATCCCTCCTCCTGATTTCTCTCTCTTTCTCCCTCCTCCCTTCTCCCCTCCATCCCTCTGTACCTCCATCCCTCCTCCTGATCTCTCTCTCTTTCTCCCTCCTCCCTTCTCCCCTCCATCCATCCATCGGTACCTCCTTCCCTCCTCCTGATCTCTCTCTCTCCCTCCCTCCTCCCTCCTCCCCTCCATCCATCCATCGGTACCTCCATCCCTCCTCCTCCTGATCTCTCTCTTTCTCTCTCCCTCCCTCCTCCCTTCTCCCCTCCATCCATCCATCGGTACCTCCTTCCCTCCTCCTGATCTCTCTCTCTTTCTCCCTCCTCCCCTCCATCCCTCCATCAGTACCTCCTTCCCTCTGTACCTCCATCCCTCCTCCACCTGATCTCTCTCTCTTTCTCCCTCCTCCCTTCTTCCCTCCATCCATCCATCGGTACCTCCTTCCCTCTGTACCGAAATCCCTCCTCCTCCTGATCTCTCTCTCTCCCTCCCTCCCTCTTTCCCCTGACGCTTTATCAGGAGATGATAATAAGCATTGCAGATTGCCTCCCTCCACCTGCCTTCCCCAGCAGGGAGAAAAGAGTGAAGCACAATCACTGAAAACTCTCAGAAGCTGTAAATAATAGCAGGGACAAACTGTATTATTGAAGATAATAAGATACATAGCGGTATGTCTGTCCCTTCCTCCCTCCCTTCCACCCCCTTCCCTCACGTCCCCCTTCCCTCACTTTCCCCTTCCCTCACTTCCCTCTCCCTTCACCCTCCCTTCCTCCATCCCTTCCCCCCCACTTCCTTCTCCCCCCTCCTTTCCCTTCCCTTCTCCCCCCTCCCCTTCCCTCCCTTCCCTTCCCCTTCCCCCCTCCCTCCCTCTCCTCCCTCCCTCCCTCCCTCTCCTCCCTCCACCCCCCAGTTGAAGATGTGATGCACCCTGTATTTCCTCATTCCAGAGTCTGTCCACTCCCCACCAGAGTCCATCACACAGAGACATTAACATTCCCACCTGGCTTTATTTTTATTTATTTATTTAACCTTTATTTAACCAGGTAGGCAAATTGAGAACACGTTCTCATTTACAATTGCGACCTGGCCAAGATAAAGCAAAGCAGTTCGACACATACAACAACACATAGTTACACATGGAGTAAAACAAACATATAGTCAATAATACAGTGAAAAAATAAATAAGTCTATATACAATGTGAGCAAGTGAGGTGAGATAAGGGAGGTGAAGGCAAACAAATATATGTATAAATAAATAAAAATATAAAAAGGCCATGGAGGCGAAGTGAGTACAACACAGCAAGTAAAATAAAAACTAAAAAAACACTGGAATGGTTGGTTTGCAGTGGAAGAAAGTGCAAAGTAGAGACAGAAATAATGGGGTGCAAAGGAGCAAAATAAATCAATAAATAAATACAGTAGGTAAAGAGGTAGTTGTTTGGGCTAAATTGTAGATGGGTTATGTACAGGTGCAGTAATCTATGAGCTGCTCTGACAGCTGGTGCTTAAAGCTAGTGAGGGAGATAGGTGTTTCCAGTTTCAGAGATTTTTGTAGTTCGTTCCAGTCATTGGCAGCAGAGAACTGGAAGGAGAGGCGTCCAAAGGAAGAATTGGTTTTGGGGGTGACTAGAGAGATATACCTGCTGGAGCGCGTGCTACAGGTAGGTGCTGCTATGGTGACCAGCGAGCTGAGATAAAGGGGGGACTTTACCTAGCAGGGTCTTGTAGATGACCTGGAACCAGTGGGTTTGGCGACGAGTATGAAGCGAGGGCCAGCCAACGAGAGTGTACAGGTCGCAGTGGTGGGTAGTATATGGGGCTTTGGTGACAAAACGGATGGCACTGTGATAGACTGCATCCAATTTATTGAGTAGGGTTTTGGAGGCTATTTTGTAAATGACATCACCGAAGTCGAGGATTGGTAGGATGGTCAGTTTTACAAGGGTATGTTTGGCAGCATGAGTAAAGGATGCTTTGTTGCGGAATAGGAAGCCAATTCTAGATTTGACTTTGGATTGGAGATGTTTGATGTGGGTCTGGAAGGAGAGTTTACAGTCTAACCAGACACCTAGGTATTTGTAGTGGTCCACATATTCTAAGTCAGAGCCGTCCAAAGTAGTGATGTTGGACAGGCGGGCAGGAGCAGGCAGCGATCGGTTGAAGAGCATGCATTTGGTTTTACTTGTATTTAAGAGCAGTTGGAGGCCACGGAAGGAGAGTTGTATGGCATTGAAGCTCGCCTGGAGGGTTGTTAACACAGTGTCAAAAGAAGGGCCAGAAGTATACAGAATAGTGTCGTCTGCGTAGAGGTGGATCAGAGAATCACCAGCAGCAAGAGCGACATCATTGATGTAAACAGAGAAGAGAGTCGGTCCAAGAATTGAACCCTGTGGCACCCCCATAGAGACTGCCAGAGGCCCGGACAACAGACCCTCCGATTTGACACACTGAACTCGATCAGAGAAGTAGTTGGTGAACCAGGCGAGGCAATCATTAGAGAAGCCAAGGCTGTCGAGTCTGCCAATGAGGATGTGGTGATTGACAGAGTCAAAAGCCTTGGCCAGGTCAATGAATACGGCTGCACAGTATTGTTTCCTATCGATGGCGGTTACGATATCGTTTATGACCTTGAGCGTGGCTGAGGTGCACCCATGACCAGCTCTGAAACCAGATTGCATAGCGGAGAAGGTGTGGTGTGATTCGAAATGGTCGGTAATCTGTTTGTTGACTTGGCTTTCGAAGACCTTAGAAAGGCAGGGTAGGATAGATATAGGTCTGTAGCAGTTAGGGTCAAGGGTGTCCCCCCCTTTGAAGAGGGGGATAACCGCAGCTGCTTTCCAATCTTTGGGGATCTCAGACGACACGAAAGAGAGGTTGAAGAGGCTAGTAATAGGGGTGGCAACAATTTCAGCAGATAGTTTTAGAAAGAAAGGGTCCAGATTATCTAGCCCGGCTGATTTGTAAGGGTCCAGATTTTGCAGCTCATTAAGAACATCAGCTGACTGTATTTGGGAGAAAGAGAAATGGGGAAGGCTTGGGCGAGTAGCAGAGGGGAGGGCAGTGCTGTTGTCCGGGGTAGGGGTAGCCAGGTGGAAAGCATGGCCAGCCGTAGAAAAATGCTTATTGAAATTCTCAATTATAGTGGATTTGTCGGTGGTGACAGTGTTTCCTATCTTCAGAGCGGTTGGAAGCTGGGAGGAGGTGTTCTTATTCTCCATGGACTTTACGGTGTCCCAGAACTTTTTTGAATTTGTGTTGCAGGAAGCAAATTTCTGCTTGAAAAAGCTAGCCTTGGCTGTTCTAACTGCCTGTGTATATTGGTTTCTGGCTTCCCTGAAAAGTTGCATATCACGGAGTCTGTTCGATGCTAATGCAGAACGCCATAGGATGTTTTTCTGTTGGTTAAGGGCAGTCAGGTCAGGAGAGAACCAAGGGCTATATCTGTTCCTGGTTCTAAATTTCTTGAATGGGGCATGCTTATTCAAGATGGTGAGGAAGGCATTTTAAAAAAATGACCAGGCATCCTCTACTGACGGGATGAGATCAATATCCTTCCAGGATACCCCGGCCAGGTCGATTAGAAAGGCCTGCTCGCTGAAGTGTTTCAGGGAGCGTTTGACAGTGATGAGTGGAGGTCGTTTGACCGCTGACCCATTACGGATGCAGGCAATGAGGCAGTGATCGCTGAGATCTTGGTTGAAAACAGCAGAGGTGTATTTGGAGGGCAAGTTTGTTAGGATGATATCTATGAGGGTACCCGTGTTTACGGAATTGGGGTGGTACCTGGTAGGTTCATTGATAATTTGTGTGAGATTGAGGGCATCAAGCTTAGATTGTAGGGTGGCTGGGGTGTTGAGCATGTTCAAATTTAGGTCGCCTAGCAGCACGAGCTCTGAAGATAGATGGGGGGCAATCAGTTCACATATAGTGTCCAGAGCACAGCTGGGGGCAGAGGGTGGTCTATAGCAGGCGGCAACGGTGAGAGACTTGTTTTTAGAGAGGTGGATTTTTAAAAGTAGAAGTTCAAATTGTTTGGGAACAGACCTGGATAGTATAACAGAACTCTGCAGGCAGTCTTTGCAGTAGATTGCAACACCGCCCCCTTTGGCCGTTCTATCTTGTCTGAAAATCTTGTAATTGGGGATGAAAATGTCTGAATTTTTGGTGGTCTTTCTAAGCCAGGATTCAGACACGGCTAAGACATCCGGGTTGGCAGAGTGTGCTAAAGCAGTGAACAAAACAAACTTAGGGAGGAGGCTTCTAATGTTAACATGCATGAAGCCAAGGCTATTACGGTTACAGAAGTCATCAAAAGAGAGCGCCTGGGGAATAGGAGTGGAGCCAGGTACTGCAGGGCCTGGATTCACCTCTACATCACCAGAGGAACAGAGGAGGAGTAGGATAAGGGTACGGCTAAAAGCTATGAGAATTGGTCGCCTAGAGCTACTAGAGTAGAGAGTAAAAGGAAGTTTCTGGGGGCGATAAAATAGTTTAAAGGAATAATGTACAGACAAAGGTATGGTAGGATGTGAATACAGTGGAGGTAAACCTAGGTATTGAGTGATGATGAGAGAGATCTTGTCTCTAGAAACATCATTGAAACCAGGTGATGTCATCGCATATGTGGGTGGTGGAACTGAGAGGTTGGATATGGTATAGAGAGCAGGGCTAGAATCTCTACAGTGAAATAAGCCAATAAACACTAACCAGAACAGCAATGGACAAGGCATATTTACATTAAGGAGAGGCATGCTTAATCGAGTGATCAATAAGGGTCCAGTGAGTAGAGGTTGGTTGGGGTCGTGGCGATCCAGACAGCTGGCCAGGTATATGGCTATCGGTAGCAGCATAGGATGGAGGTCTGTTTGTAGATACCTCGTGCGTTTCCGTCGGTAGGTTCCGTGTAGTGGGGTTTTGTTCAGATAGCAGCCGATAAGACAGCTAACGATTAGCGGGCCTCAGATGAGCGTTCAGGTAACGTCGGGACGGAGGTGCCGGTTGGATAAATCCCTCGGGCAGATAACGTCGGCAGTCAGTCGCGGCAGTCAGTCGTGAAGGCCCGGTGGGGTTCCGTATCTGCAGCAGCAACAAAAGAAACGGGTCCGGATGGTGATGGAACTCCTTAGCTGGCTAGCTCCAGCATGATTTGAGTTTGCTCCGGGGTCGACGTAAGCCAATAGTCACACGGTATGCAGCTAGCTAGCTGCGAAATCAAGGTGCAGGTGTCCAGAGCCTGCGGCTGGAATCCGGGGAAACTGAGAGAAAAAGAAAAAAGTCCCGGAATGCTCCGGTCCGAGTCGCGTTGCACAAAAGTGCCGGTAGATTATCGAGCTAAAGGAATAGCTGATGACCACAAAACGTGGGCAGCTGAAACACCAACGCTAGCCAGCAAACCGGCTAATTTCGGGGCAGCTACAGATTAGCTTCTGGCTAGCTATCGGAGTAGCTTCTGGTTAGCTTTCAGGCTAGCTTCTGAATTAGCCCCTGGCTAGCTTCCACGATGGATTTTCAGATTGAGGTAAGTAATACTTTTTGTAATTGGTGAAGCGGGTTGCAGGAAAGCTTTTGCAGGAAAGCTTTTGTAGTTGAGTTCTTGGATAATAAAATAAATAAAAGATATGCGAAGAAAAGGTGTAAATATATATATATACAGGACACGACACGACAATACGGAAAAAGACGTCTGAACTGCTAAGCCACCTTGGACCAGCCAAGGCTTCCACAGGTCTGAGATGAGGCAGCGGAGAACGGATTGGCTAAAAGCACCTAGGTGGCTAAAACTTCTTCTTTTTACACAAACAGCAGCAAGCCAGTAGACAGCAAGCCAGTAGACAGCAAGCCAGTACACACAGCAAGCCAGTACACACAGCAAGCCAGACACACAGCAAGCCAGACACACAGCAAGCCAGACACACAGCAAGCCAGTACACACAGCAAGCCAGACACACAGAAAGCCAGACACAGAGCAAGCCAGTACACAGCAAGCCAGAAACACAGCAAGCCAGACACACAGAAGCTACACCTCATTCTACATCTCATTCTGGAACTCATTCTACAACTCATTCTACACCTCATTCTACAACTCATTCTACACCTCATTCTACAACTCATTCTACAACTCATTCTACACCTCATTCTACAGCTCATTCTACAACTCATTCTGGAACTTATTCTACAACTCATTCTACACCTCATTCTGGAACTCATTCTGGAACTCATTCTACACCTCATTCTACACCTCATTCTACAACTCATTCTACAACTCATTCTACAACTCATTCTGGAACTCATTCTGGAACTCATTCTGGAACTCATTCTACACCTCATTCTACACCTCATTCTACAACTCATTCTACAACTCATTCTATAACTCATTCTGGAACTCATTCTGGAACTCATTCTACAACTCATTCTACACCTCATTCTGGAACTCATTCTGGAACTCATTCTACACCTCATTCTACAACTCATTCTACACCTCATTCTACACCTCATTCTACAACTCATTCTACACCTCATTCTACAACTCATTCTACAACTCATTCTACACCTCATTCTACAACTCATTCTACAACTCATTCTACACCTCATTCTACAACTCATTCTACACCTCATTCTACAACTCATTCTACAACTCATTCTACACCTCATTCTATAACTCATTCTACACCTCATTCTACACCTCATTCTACAACTCATTCTACAACTCATTCTATAACTCATTCTACAACTCATTCTACACCTCATTCTACACCTCATTCTACAACTCATTCTACAACTCATTCTATAACTCATTCTACAACTCATTCTACACCTCATTCTACACCTCATTCTACAACTCATTCTATAACTCATTCTACAACTCATTCTACACCTCATTCTACAACTCATTCTACAACTCATTCTACACCTCATTCTATAACTCATTCTACACCTCATTCTACACCTCATTCTACAACTCATTCTACACCTCATTCTACACCTCATTCTACAACTCATTCTACAACTCATTCTATAACTCATTCTACACCTCATTCTACACCTCATTCTACAACTCATTCTATAACTCATTCTACAACTCATTCTACACCTCATTCTACAACTCATTCTACACCTCATTCTACAACTCATTCTACACCTCATTCTACAACTCATTCTACAACTCATTCTACACCTCATTCTACAACTCATTCTACACCTCATTCTACACCTCATTCTACAACTCATTCTACACCTCATTCTACACCTCATTCTACAACTCATTCTGGAACTCATTCTACACCTCATTCTACAACTCATTCTACAACTCATTCTGGAACTCATTCTACACCTCATTCTACAACTCATTCTACACCTCATTCTACAACTCATTCTACAACTCATTCTGGAACTCATTCTACACCTCATTCTACACCTCATTCTACAACTCATTCTGGAACTCATTCTGGAACTCATTCTGGAACTCATTCTACACCTCATTCTACAACTCATTCTACACCTCATTCTACACCTCATTCTACAACTCATTCTACAACTCATTCTGGAACTCATTCTACACCTCATTCTACACCTCAATCTACAACTCATTCTATAACTCATTCTGGAACTCATTCTACACCTCATTCTACAACTCATTCTACAACTCATTCTGGAACTCATTCTACACCTCATTCTACACCTCAATCTACAACTCATTCTATAACTCATTCTGGAACTCATTCTACAACTCATTCTACACCTCAATCTACAACTCATTCTATAACTCATTCTGGAACTCATTCTACATCTCATTCTACAACTCATTCTGGAACTCATTCTACAACTCATTCTGGAACTCATTCTACAACTCATTCTACAACTCATTCTATAACTCATTCTACACCTCATTCTACACCTCATTCTATAACTCATTCTACAACTCATTCTACAACTCATTCTATAACTCATTCTACAACTCATTCTACAACTCATTCTACAACTCATTCTACACCTCATTCTACACCTCATTCCACAACTCATTCTGGAACTCATTCTACACCTCATTCTACAGCTCATTCTACACCTCATTCCACAACTCATTCTGGAACTCATTCTACACCTCATTCTACAACTCATTCTGGAACTCATTCTACACCTCATTCTACACCTCATTCTACACCTCATTCTACAACTCATTCTACACCTCATTCTACAACTCATTCTGGAACTCATTCTACAACTCATTCTACAACTCATTCTGGAACTCATTCTACACCTCATTCTACAACTCATTCTACACCTCATTCTACAACTCATTCTGGAACTCATTCTACACCTCATTCTACAACTCATTCTACACCTCATTCTACAACTCATTCTGGAACTCATTCTACAACTCATTCTACACCTCATTCTACAACTCATTCTACAACTCATTCTGGAACTCATTCTACAACTCATTCTACAACTCATTCTGGAACTCATTCTACACCTCATTCTACAACTCATTCTACACCTCATTCTACACCTCATTCTGGAACTCATTCTACAACTCATTCTACAACTCATTCTACACCTCATTCTACAACTCATTCTACACCTCATTCTACACCTCATTCTATAACTCATTCTGGAACTCATTCTACACCTCATTCTACAACTCATTCTATAACTCATTCTGGAACTCATTCTACACCTCATTCTACAACTCATTCTACACCTCATTCTACAACTCATTCTACACCTCATTCTACAACTCATTCTACAACTCATTCTACACCTCATTCTATAACTCATTCTGGAACTCATTCTACACCTCATTCTACAACTCATTCTACACCTCATTCTGGAACTCATTCTGGAACTCATTCTACAACTCGGTTGGTCGTGGTCCTCCCCATTGGGAATCATCTGGCTAATGCCTACCGTCATGCACCACTACACAAGGTAAGGTCCTTCTCCTCTCAACTCAGCTGTTTGACAAAAAGCCAAGCTCACTTGAACATAATCCTCCCCCTGAAAAACATTCTATCAGATATTAATCCAGGTTTCTGTACGGGAGAGGAAAGCAGAATGGGTGGGTGCAGTATTAAGGAGTGGGTCCCAGATGGCACCCTATTCCCTATATAGTACACTACTTTAGACCAGGGCCCTATAGAACCCTATTCCCTCTATAGTACACTACTTTAGACCAGAGCCCTATAGAACCCTATTCCCTATATAGTGCACTACTTTAGACCAGGGCCCTATAGAACCCTATTCCCTATATAGTACACTACTTTAGACCAGAGCCCTATAGAACCCTATTCCCTATATAGTGCACTACTTGTGACCAGGGCCCTATAGAACCCTATTCCCTATATAGTGCACTACTTTAGACCAGGGCCCTATAGAACCCTATTCCCGATACAGTGCACTACTTTAGACCAGGGCCCTATAGAACCCTATTCCCTATATAGTGCACTACTTTAGACCAGGGCCCTATAGAACCCTATTCCCGATACAGTGCACTACTTTAGACCAGGGCCCTATAGAACCCTATTCCCGATACAGTGCACTACTTTAGACCAGGGCCCTATAGAACCCTATTCCCTATATAGTGCACTACTTTAGACCAGAGCCCTATAGAACCCTATTCCCTATATAGTGCACTACTTTAGACCAGGGTCCTATAGAACCCTATTCCCTATATAGTGCACTACTTTAGACCAGAGCCCTATAGAACCCTATTCCCTATATAGTGCACTACTTTAGACCAGGGCCCTATAGAACCCTATTCCCTATATAGTACACTACTTTAGACCAGGGCCCTATAGAACCCTATTCCCTATATAGTGCACTACTTTAGACCAGGGCCCTATAGAACCCTATTCCCTATATAGTGCACTACTTTAGACCAGGGCCCTATAGAACCCTATTCCCGATACAGTGCACTACTTTAGACCAGGGCCCTATAGAACCCTATTCCCGATACAGTGCACTACTTTAGACCAGGGCCCTATAGAACCCTATTCCCTATATAGTGCACTACTTTTCACCAGAGCCCTATAGAACCCTATTCCCTATATAGTGCACTACTTTAGACCAGGGTCCATGCACTATACAGGGAATAGGGTGCCATTTGGGATGCACCCTAAAACTTTTCCCTCTCTCTTTTCCCTCTACAACATGGTGGAATAATCAGGCTGATGTATCAGGTTATATTCCTCAGGGGGACATGGAGGTGGATGAGGGAAGAGCGATAGTGAAATGATTTGAGCTAAAAACAGAACGAGAAAAGGGATGAAATTGCTGCATAGAACTAAACAATATGTTTCCCTGACTCTGTAAGAGGTTGGCGTTGCAGTGTAACACAAGACGGTCTGGGCCGAATATGTGAGAACGTCATTATAAAACAAAAGCACATAAACGCACATTACACACTAGCATCCACAAACAACAACATCAAAAACATCGTTTTCATCTCTCTCTCTCTCTCTCTCTCTCTCTCTCTCTCTCTCTCTCTCTCTCTCTCTCTCTCTCTCTCTCTCTCTCTCTCTCTCTCTCTCTCTCTCTCTCTCTCTCTCTCTCTCTCTCTGTCTCTGTCTCTCTCTGTCTCTCTCTCTCTCTCTCTCTCTCTCTCTCTCTCTCTCTCTCTCTCTCCCTCTCTCTCTCTCTCTCTCTAAACACCTGTGAGGTAAACATGTGAAATTATCACTACTGTTGACTATTATCACCCTATTCCCTATATAATGTACTACTGTTGACCAGGGCCCTATTCCCTATATAGTGCACTACTGTTGACCAGGGCCCTATTCCCTATATAGTGCACTACTGTTGACCAGGGCCCTATTCCCTATATAGAACACTACTGTTGACCAGGGCCCTATTCCCTATATAGTACACTACTGTTGACCAGGGCCCTATTCCCCATATAGAACACTACTGTTGACCAGGGCCCTATTCCCTATATAGAGGCACTACTGTTGACCAGGGCCCTATTCCCTATATAGTGCACTACTGTTGACCAGGGCCCTATTCCCTATATAGTACACTACTGTTGACCAGGGCCCTATTCCCTATATAGTACACTACTGTTGACCAGGGCCCTATTCCCTATATAGAGGCACTACTGTTGACCAGGGCCCTATTCCCCATATAGTGCACTACTGTTGACCAGGGCCCTATTCCCTATATAGAGGCACTACTGTTGACCAGAGCCCTATTCCCTATACAGTGCACTACTGTTGACCAGGGCCCTATTCCCTATATAGTGCGCTACTGTTGACCAGGGCCCTATTCCCTATATAGAGGCGCTACTGTTGACCAGGGCCCCTATGAGAGGCTGCCATTTGGGACACATCCTCAGACAGCACAATCAGGTTGGCTGCTCTCCACTGGGCTGGTCACTGCTCTCCACTGGGCTGGTCACTGCTCTCCACTGGGCTGGTTACTGCTCTCCACTGGGCTGGTTACTGCTCTCCACTGGGCTGGTCACTGCTCTCCACTGGGCTGGTCACTGCTCTCCACTGGGCTTGGTTACCGCTCTCCACTGGGCTGGTTACCGCTCTCCACTGGGCTGGTTACCGCTCTCCACTGGGCTGGTTACCGCTCTCCACTGGGCTGGTTACCGCTCTCCACTGGGCTGGTTACCGCTCTCCACTGGGCTGGTTACCGCTCTCCACTGGGCTGGTTACCGCTCTCCACTGGGCTGGTTACCGCTCTCCACTGGGCTGGTTACCGCTCTCCACTGGGCTGGTCACCGCTCTCCACTGGGCTGGTCACTGCTCTCCACTGGGCTGGTTACTGCTCTCCACTGGGCTGGTTACTGCTCTCCACTGGGCTGGTCACTGCTCTCCACTGGGCTGGTCACTGCTCTCCACTGGGCTGGTTACTGCTCTCCACTGGGCTGGTCACTGCTCTCCACTGGGCTGGTTGCTGCTCTCCACTGAGCTGGGCACTGCTCTCCACTGGGTTGGTTACTGCTCTCCACTGGGTTGGTTACTGCTCTCCACTGGGCTGGGCTGGTTACCGCTCTCCACTGGGTTGGTCACTGCTCTCCACTGGGCTGGTCACTGCTCTCCACTGGGCTGGTTACTGCTCTCCGCTGGGCTGGTCACTGCTCTTCACTGGGCTGGTCACTGCTCTCCACTGGGTTGGTTACTGCTCTCCACTGAGCTGGTTACTGCTCTCCACTGAGGTGGGCTGGTTACCGCTCTCCACTGAGGTGGGCTGGTTACTTCTCTCCACTGAGGTGGGCTGGTTACCGCTCTCCACTGAGGTGGGCTGGTTACTGCTCTCCACTGAGGTGGGCTGGTTACCGCTCTCCACTGGGCTGGTTACTGCTGTCCACTGGGCTGGGCTGGTTACCGCTCTCCACTGAGGTGGGCTGAGGTGCCTTTTGGCAAACTCCTAGTGGGCTGTCATATGCCTTTTAGTGAGGAGTGGCTTCCGTCTGGCCACTCTACCAGAAAGGCCTGATTGGTGGAGTGCTGCAGAGATGGTTGTCCTTCTGGAAGTTTCTCCCATCTCCACAGAGGAACTCTAGAGCTCTGTCAGAGTGACCACTGGGTTCTTGGTCACCTCCCTGACCTAGGCCCTTCTCCCCTGATTGCTCAGTTTGGCCGGGCGGCCAGCTCTAGGAAGAGTCTTGGTGGTTCCAAACTTCTTCCATTTAAGAAACGATGGAGGCCACTGTGTTCTTGGGGACCTTCAATGCTGCAGAAATGTTTTGGTATCCTTCCCCAGGGGGCCAGTTGTATCTTAGAGATATTGTCACATTTGTCTGACTAGTCTAACACAATAACGATTTTAAAATGTCACAACTTCTAACTCAAAGTTTTATAAACAAGATTCTCAGTTCAAACCTCCATCATGTTTTCAAAAGTTGTGCATCTGTTAAACTCCACCCATTGACCATTCAGAAACCAATCGGATTTGTTCTGCCCTTAGAACAAAGTCGACTACACTTTATGTAGTAACCCTTCATTCACCAGTTACCATGGAGGAATGGAGAGAGACGTGGTAAACCTGGTAGCAGTAACCCTTCATTCACCAGTTACCATGGAGGAATGGAGAGAGACGTGATAAACCTGGTAGCAGTAACCCTTCATTCACCAGTTACCACGGAGGAATGGAGAGAGACGTGATGAACCTGGTAGCAGTAACCCTTCATTCACCAGTTACCACGGAGGAATGGAGAGAGACGTGATAAACCTGGTAGCAGTAACCCTTCATTCACCAGTTACCACGGAGGAACGGAGAGAGACGTGATAAACCTGGTAGCAGTAACCCTTCATTCACCAGTTACCATGGAGGAATGGAGAGAGACGTGATAAACCTGGTAGCAGTAACCCTTCATTCACCAGTTACCACGGAGGAATGGAGAGAGACGTGATGAACCTGGTAGCAGTAACCCTTCATTCACCAGTTACCACGGAGGAACGGAGAGAGATGTGATCGTTTTGTGTTTCTGTTCTGTCTCTGCGTTCCAGACACAACGTCTCAAGAGTCGACACCCTTTTAATTGAATTTCTGTGAATCACTCACAGTCTGGAATTGATCACTTTGGTGTTGACACACACACACACACACACACACACACACACACACACACACACACACACACACACAGCAGAGCGGAGCGGAGCGGAGCAGTGTTCTCGCGTGTGTGTGTGCGAGTGTGTGTGAAACAGTGTTCGCCCCCTTGTCTCTATCTGTTTTGATACAGAGAGAGAATGAACAATGAACTGACTGACCAAGGCTACGTCCCAAATGGCACCCTAGGCCCTATATAGTACACTACCCCTAGGAGAGAAGAGAACAGGGAAAGAGGGCACCAGTTATAACATGTAATTATATGGGGGGGGGACTGTGACATAGTGTAGTTATAATATGTAATTATATGGGGGGGGGGGGACTGTGACATAGTGTAGTTATAATATGTAATTATATGGGGGGGGGACTGTGACATAGTGTAGTTATAATATGTAATTATATGGGGGGGGACTGTGACATAGTGTAGTTATAATATGTAATTATATGGGGGGGGGGGACTGTGACATAGTGTAGTTATAATATGTAATTATATGGGGGGGGACTGTGACATAGTGTAGTTATAATATGTAATTATATGGGGGGGACTGTGAAATAGTGTAGTTATAATATGTAATTATATGGGGGGGACTGTGACATAGTGTAGTTATAATATGTAATTATATGGGGGGGGGGACTGTGACATAGTGTAGTTATAATATGTAATTATATGGGGGGGGGACTGTGAAATAGTGTAGTTATAACATGTAATTATATGGGGGGGGGACTGTGACATAGTGTAGTTATAATATGTAATTATATGGGGGGGACTGTGACATAGTGTAGTTATAATATGTAATTATATGGGGGGGGGGGACTGTGACATAGTGTAGTTATAATATGTAATTATATGGGGGGGGGGGGGGGACTGTGACATAGTGTAGTTATAATATGTAATTATATGGGGGGGGGACTGTGACATAGTGTAGTTATAATATGTAATTATATGGGGGGGGACTGTGACATAGTGTAGTTATAATATGTAATTATATGGGGGGGACTGTGACATAGTGTAGTTATAATATGTAATTATATGGGGGGGGGGCACTGTGACATAGTGTAGTTATAACATGTAATTATATGGGGGGGGGGGGACTGTGACATAGTGTAGTTATAGTATGTAATTATATGGGGGGGGGACTGTGACATAGTGTAGTTATAATATGTAATTATATCGGGGGGACTGTGAAATAGTGTAGAAAACGAGACAGCAAGGGATGGGCATTTGAAATTATTTGAATATTCAAATAATATCATAATATTTTTTGGGGGGGGGATATCCCTATAGTCTAAATACGTGTTTTAAAGAAAACCCTATTTTAAAAAATGTAATGGAGACTTGGTGGTGCAACTGGCGAGAGAGAAACGGTGCACTGCGCTCTGCTTGCTTCAACGTAAGGAGCGGGGCGAGTGGCCAGAGAGGCAGTCTATGTGGAGGGAAAGAGAGAGAAATTAGCCAAACCGACTCGCACTAGCTAGACAATGGTGTGAATGCTATTACAGCTTACCTATCGTACTATCTGTTGGTGCCTGGCTTTACTGCATCAAATCACGGTACAGAAGATAGCTAGCTACATTAGCCAGCTAAAAGTTATCCAGCTAGCTACATTAGCAAGGCTAAAAGTTATCCAGCTAGCTACAGTAGCAAGGCTAAAAGTTATCCAGCTAGCTACAGTAGCAAGGCTAAAAGTTATCCAGCTAGCTAAAGTAGCAAGGCTCAACAACAACTTAATTCATATGAAACAACAGCCTACCTGATGGTCGATCATTGTAAAGTACTCCTTCTCATTGAGCCAACTTCATCTCCCACTTCACTTGCTACACTCTGACTGTAGCACTGCTTTGATTGACAAACAATAACAACAAGCGACATGTGAAATGTGTATTTTTATGAGACACACTGATAAAAACAGTCATAAAACTGTTTTTTTTATGAAAATGTCAAACGTAATGGTCAATCATTGCAGGTTATGCAGCAATGTCACATAGAGAGAGTTTATCTCTCTCCCTCTCCCTCTCCCTCTCTCTCTCTCTCGTAACAATCACACTACTATAAAAGAGGACTTTGTAGAGAGTAAAACCTGTAAGTACCAAGGCTTCAGTGAATAATTGTTCTGCTTCCATCAGCCCACCTTTGATTGATTAAATTAAATGAAGTTCCTCTGCAGATAGTAAAAACAGACGTGTTTTCAGTTTCAGCTTCCCCCCCCTCAGCCTTGTCTGGGTCCTGTTTGAAGATCCGGCGTGACGAAAAGACACGCAACAAATTGAGTCAGCTGTGATGTTTTTATCTGGGTCGTAACGGGGATGATATAATCACTCTATTAATCTACGGTGGCTCACAGTGAACAAATAAAATAAATAAATCCTCAATTGAGATGTCAAAACAATCTGCACGTTAGAGAATGTTATTGGTGTGAAAAAGAGGGTTCGCCAGAGCTGTGTGTGTGTGTGTGTGTGTGTGTGTGTGTGTGTGTGTGTGTGTGTGTGTGTGTGTGTGTGTGTGTGTGTGTGTGTGTGTGTGTGTGTGCGTGCGTGCGTGCGTGCGTCAGCGAGCTACAGCGCTGGAGGAGATGGATGTGTTTATGCTCTGCCTGACGCTAGGCAGGGTGTACGTTGGGGAGTTTGGGAGTTTTCCGTTTTTAGTTCTCCCGGCTCGCTGCCTCGACTCAGACTCCTTTGATCAGCAAGTCCTTTGATGCCTCTCTCTCTCTCTCTCCAAAACGAACACGAAGAGAGAGCGCAGAAGTCATCCTAAGTTCACGCCTCAACTTCCTGCTGTACACGCTAGCAAACCGAATGGAGCTAAATCTGCATAGCGACACATAATGTCTGCAATAATTCACCCGGACCAGGGACAGAAAGAGAGTGGACAGTGATAAGGTCTGGTTTGAACCAGAGCGGTGTAATTATATAAGGTCTGAAATGAAGCAGGTGTATGTGTGTGTGTGTGTGTGTATGTGTGTGTGTGTGTGTGTGTGTGTGTGTGTGTGTGTGTGTGGGGTGGGGGGGCCTGCTTGCTTCCTTGCATATGCTGTGTTAATTGGAGGCTATATTCCTCAATCTTTGGTAGAGAGATCAGATCCTGCCGGTCTCAACCTGCCTCTCTCTGCTTGAAGCAAGCAGGTGCCTGATTTAAGACAGACTACATTATTGAACAGTCCTTCACTGAGGAACTCTCAGCTTGTTGTTCACAAACAGTTTAGAGGCCTGGAGGCAGACCGGGTCAACTCTCAACAGGAGTGGGACTGAACACAGTTTAGAGGCCTGGAGGTAGACCTGGTCAACTCTCAACAGGAGTGGGACTGAACACACAGTTTAGAGGCCTGGGAGGCAGACCTGGTCAACTCTCAACAGGAGTGGGACTGAACACACAGTTTAGAGGCCTGGAGACAGACCTGGTCAACTCTCAACAGGAGTGGGACTGAACACAGTTTAGAGGCCTGGAGGAAGACCTGGTCAACTCTCAACAGGAGTGGGACTAAACACAGTTTAGAGGCCTGGAGGCAGACCGGGTCAACTCTCAACAGGAGTGGGACTGAACACACAGTTTAGAGGCCTGGAGGTAGACCGGGTCAACTCTCAACAGGAGTGGGACTGAACAGAGTTTAGAGGCCTGGAGGCAGACCTGGTCAACTCTCAACAGGAGTGGGACTGAACACACAGTTTAGAGGCCTGGAGGTAGACCGGGTCAACTCTCAACAGGAGTGGGACTGAACACACAGTTTAGAGGCCTGGAGGAAGACCGGGTCAACTCTCAACAGGAGTGGGACTGAACAGAGTTTAGAGGCCTGGAGGCAGACCTGGTCAACTCTCAACAGGAGTGGGACTGAACACACAGTTTAGAGGCCTGGGAGGCAGACCGGGTCAACTCTCAACAGGAGTGGGACTGAACACACAGTTTAGAGGCCTGGGAGGCAGACCGGGTCAACTCTCAACAGGATTGGGACTGAACACACAGTTTAGAGGCCTGGAGGTAGACCGGGTCAACTCTCAACAGGAGTGGGACTGAACACACAGTTTAGAGGCCTGGAGGCAGACCTGGTCAACTCTCAACAGGAGTGGGACTGAACACAGTTTAGAGGCCTGGGAGGCAGACCGGGTCAACTCTCAACAGGAGTGGGACTGAACACAGTTTAGAGGCCTGGAGGCAGACCGGGTCAACTCTCAACAGGAGTGGGACTGAACACAGTTTAGAGGCCTGGAGGCAGACCTGGTCAACTCTCAACAGGAGTGGGACTGAACACAGTTTAGAGGCCTGGAGGCAGACCTGGTCAACTCTCAACAGGAGTGGGACTGAATACACAGTTTAGAGGCCTGGAGGCAGACCGGTTCAACTCTCAACAGGAGTGGGACTGAACACAGTTTAGAGGCCTGGAGGAAGACCGGGACAACTCTCAACAGGAGTGGGACTGAACACACAGTTTAGAGGCCTGGGAGGCAGACCGGGTCAACTCTCAACAGGAGTGGGACTGAACACACAGTTTAGAGGCCTGGGAGGCAGACCGGGTCAACTCTCAACAGGAGTGGGACTGAACACACAGTTTAGAGGCCTGGGAGGCAGACCGGGTCAACTCTCAACAGGAGTGGGACTGAACACAGTTTAGAGGCCTGGAGGCAGACCGGGTCAACTCTCAACAGGAGAGGGACTGAACACAGTTTAGAGGCCTGGAGGCAGACCTGGTCAACTCTCAACAGGAGTGGGACTGAACACACAGTTTAGAGGCCTGGGAGGCAGACCGGGTCAACTCTCAACAGGAGTGGGACTGAACACACAGTTTAGAGGCCTGGGAGGCAGACCGGGTCAACTCTCAACAGGATTGGGACTGAACACACAGTTTAGAGGCCTGGAGGTAGACCGGGTCAACTCTCAACAGGAGTGGGACTGAACACACAGTTTAGAGGCCTGGAGGCAGACCTGGTCAACTCTCAACAGGAGTGGGACTGAACACAGTTTAGAGGCCTGGGAGGCAGACCGGGTCAACTCTCAACAGGAGTGGGACTGAACACAGTTTAGAGGCCTGGAGGCAGACCGGGTCAACTCTCAACAGGAGTGGGACTGAACACAGTTTAGAGGCCTGGAGGCAGACCTGGTCAACTCTCAACAGGAGTGGGACTGAACACAGTTTAGAGGCCTGGAGGCAGACCTGGTCAACTCTCAACAGGAGTGGGACTGAATACACAGTTTAGAGGCCTGGAGGCAGACCGGTTCAACTCTCAACAGGAGTGGGACTGAACACAGTTTAGAGGCCTGGAGGAAGACCGGGACAACTCTCAACAGGAGTGGGACTGAACACACAGTTTAGAGGCCTGGGAGGCAGACCGGGTCAACTCTCAACAGGAGTGGGACTGAACACACAGTTTAGAGGCCTGGGAGGCAGACCGGGTCAACTCTCAACAGGAGTGGGACTGAACACACAGTTTAGAGGCCTGGGAGGCAGACCGGGTCAACTCTCAACAGGAGTGGGACTGAACACAGTTTAGAGGCCTGGAGGCAGACCGGGTCAACTCTCAACAGGAGAGGGACTGAACACAGTTTAGAGGCCTGGAGGCAGACCTGGTCAACTCTCAACAGGAGTGGGACTGAACACACAGTTTAGAGGCCTGGGAGGCAGACCGGGTCAACTCTCAACAGGAGTGGGACTGAACACACAGTTTAGAGGCCTGGAGGCAGACCTGGTCAACTCTCAACAGGAGTGGGACTGAACACACAGTTTAGAGGCCTAGAGGCAGACCTGGTCAACTCTCAACAGGAGTGGGACTGAACACACAGTTTAGAGGCCTGGAGGAAGACCTGGTCAACTCTCAACAGGAGTGGGACTAAACACACAGTTTAGAGGCCTGGGAGGCAGACCTGGTCAACTCTCAACAGGAGTGGGACTGAACACAGTTTAGAGGCCTGGAGGCAGACCTGGTCAACTCTCAACAGGAGTGGGACTGAACACAGTTTAGAGGCCTGGGAGGCAGACCTGGTCAACTCTCAACAGGAGTGGGACTGAACACACAGTTTAGAGGCCTGGAGGCAGAGCTGGTCAACTCTCAACAGGAGTGGGACTGAACACACAGTTTAGAGGCCTGGAGGCAGAGCTGGTCAACTCTCAACAGGAGTGGGACTGAACACAGTTTAGAGGCCTGGAGGCAGACCTGGTCAACTCTCAACAGGAGTGGGACTGAACACAGTTTAGAGGCCTGGAGGCAGACCTGGTCAACTCTCAACAGGAGTGGGACTGAACACAGTTTAGAGGCCTGGAGGCAGACCTGGTCAACTCTCAACAGGAGTGGGACTGAACACAGTTTAGAGGCCTGGAGGAAGACCGGGTCAACTCTCAACAGGAGTGGGACTGAACACACAGTTTAGAGGCCTGGAGGTAGACCGGGTCAACTCTCAACAGGAGTGGGACTGAACACACAGTTTAGAGGCCTGGAGGCAGACCGGGTCAACTCTCAACAGGAGTGGGACTGAACACAGTTTAGAGGCCTGGGAGACAGACCTGGTCAACACTCAACAGGAGTGGGACTGAACACAGTTTAGAGGCCTGGAGGTAGACCTGGTCAACTCTCAACAGGAGTGGGACTGAACACAGTTTAGAGGCCTGGAGGCAGACCTGGTCAACTCTCAACAGGAGTGGGACTGAACACACAGTTTAGAGGCCTGGAGGTAGACCGGGTCAACTCTCAACAGGAGTGGGACTGAACACAGTTTAGAGGCCTGGAGGCAGACCTGGTCAACTCTCAACAGGAGTGGGACTGAACACAGTTTAGAGGCCTGGAGGTAGACCGGCCTGTACTGATGGGAACCAGCCTGTACTGATGGGAACCAGCTTGTACTGAAGGGAACCAGCCTGTACTGAAGGGAACCAGCCTGTACTGAAGGGAACCAGCCTGTACTGAAGGGAACCAGCCTGTACTGATGGGAACCAGCTTGTACTGAAGGGAACCAGCCTGTACTGAAGGGAACCAGCCTGTACTGAAGGGAACCAGCCTGTACTGAAGGGAACCAGCCTGTACTGATGAGAACCAGCCTGTACTGATGAGAACCAGCCTGTACTGAAGGGAACCAGCCTGTACTGAAGGGAACCAGCCTGTACTGAAGGGAACCGGCCTGTACTGAAGGGAACCGGCCTGTACTGAAGGGAACCGGCCTGTACTGAAGGGAACCAGCCTGTACTGATGAGAACCAGCCTGTACTGAAGGGAACCAGCCCGTACTGAAAGGAACCAGCCTGTACTGAAGGAAACCAGCCCGTACTGATGGGAACCAGCCTGTACTGATGAGAACCAGCCTGTACTGAAGGGAACCAGCCTGTACTGAAGGGAACCAGCCTGTACTGATGAGAACCAGCCTGTACTGAAGGGAACCAGCCTGTACTGAGGAGAACCAGCCTGTACTGAAGGGAACCAGCCTGTACTGAAGGGAACCAGCCTGTACTGATGAGAACCAACCTGTACTGAAGGGAACCAGCCTGTACTGAAGGGAACCAGCCTGTATTGAAGGGAACCAGCCTGTACTGAAGGGAACCAGCCTGTACTGAAGGGAACCAGCCTGTACTGAAGGGAACCGGCCTGTACTGAAGGGAACCGGCCTGCACTGAAGGGAACCGGCCTGTACTGAAGGGAACCAGCCTGTACTGATGAGAACCAGCCTGTACTGAAGGGAACCAGCCTGTACTGAAGGGAACCAGCCTGTACTGAAGGGAACCAGCCTGTACTGAAGGGAACCAGCCTGTACTGAAGGGAACCAGCCTGCACTGAAGGGAACCAGCCTGTACTGAAGGGAACCGGCCTGTACTGAAGGGAACCGGCCTGTACTGAAGGGAACCAGCCTGTACTGATGAGAACCAGCCTGTACTGAAGGGAACCAGCCTGTACTGAAGGGAACCAGCCTGTACTGAAGGGAACCAGCCTGTACTGAAGGGAACCAGCCTGTACTGAAGGGAACCAGCCTGTACTGAAGGGAACCAGCCTGTACTGAAGGGAACCAGCCTGTACTGAAGGGAACCAGCCTGTACTGAAGGGAACCAGCCTGTACTGATGAGAACCAGCCTGTACTGAAGGGAACCAGCCTGTACTGAAGGGAACCAGCCTGTACTGAAGGGAACCAGCCTGTACTGAAGGGAACCAGCCTGTACTGAAGGGAACCAGCCTGTACTGAAGGGAACCAGCCTGTACTGATGAGAACCAGCCTGTACTGAAGGGAACCAGCCTGTACTGATGAGAACCAGCAACTATGTCAGAAGAAGTACAACTATCATGTTGGCATCATCCCCAAGACGATGTGTGTGTGTGTGTGTGTGTGTGTGTGTGTGTGTGTGTGTGTGTGTGTGTGTGTGTGTGTGTGTGTGTGTGTGTGTGTGTGTGTGTGTGTGTGTGTGTGTGTGTGTGTGTGTGTGTGTGTGTGTGTGTGATTTGGGGGGCTAGTTGTCGGTAACATTATCATATATTACCATCTCTAGTCGGTTGAAAAGAGAACCAACATGGTGCAATTTCCTCCAATGAGGCTGTTTACTCTCCAATCTCAGTGGGTGTTAATGTAAAACACACACACACACACACACACACACACACACACACACACACACACACACACACACACACACACACACACACACACACACACACACACACACACTAAAACACACACACACTCACACACAATAAAACACACACACACTAAAACACACACACACACTCACACACAATAAAACACACACACACTAAAACACACTCACACACAATAAAACACACACACACTAAAACACACACACACAAACACACATTAAAACACACACACACACACACTAAAACACACACACTAAAACACACACACACACTCACACACACTAAAACACACAAACACTAAAACACACACACACACACACACACACACACACACACACACACACACACACACACACACACACACACACACACACACACACACACACACACACACACACACAGGTAAAGAAACAACTCTGGGACATCAGTAAGGTTATGAATCACAGGATTGATGGGGCAACACTTTGCTTGTTAACAACAGCTGCTCAATTTAACACTACGCCTTAATTACTTTGGACTTAGCCATGTGAACAACAGAGGACGTTACAGGGTTTAGGAGAAGAGAGAATAATGAGGTCAAGAGAGGGAGACAGACAGAGAGAGACAGAGAGAGAGAGAGAGAGAGAGAGAGAGAGAGAGAGAAAAAGAGAGAGAAAGAGAGAGAGAGAGAAAGAGACAGAGAGAGAGACAGAGAGAGAGAGAGAGAGAGAGAGAGAGAGACAGAGAGAGACAGAGAGAGAGAGAGAAAAAGAGAAAGAGAGAGAAAGAGACAGAGACAGAGAGAGAGAGAGACAGAGACAGAGACAGAGAGAGAGTGAGAAAGAGAGAAAGAAAGAGAAACAGAGAGAGAGAGAGATCCTATAGGATGCTAAATTATCTGTGATGCTAACAAATGAAGGTAATTAACTAGCTGCTTCGGAGTGCAAGAAATTGAGGCCAAACATTATCTGGAACAAAATAACATCTCTCTGTTCCTCTGGAGTACCGAGCCTTCTTCACACAGAAAGGGTTTGTCTGGGTTTTAAAAACAGTTTCTGGCTGTTAACCAACAGAACTGGTGTTTTAGATGCTCAGTCAATTGCTCATGTCTAATAGGCAGTGTCACTTTTTTTTTTTGCAAGAGAGTGCTCGGCAGAAGTTGGAACAGAGTTGATACTGTGTCACCCCCCCCTCCCAAAAATAAAAACATTGAGACCTAACCTTGAGAGAAATATTTAAGCGGTGACTCTTGGGTAATAAGCAACAACAACAAAACATCTGAATAAAAGGACGAACAAAATCAAGGAAACGACCTCTTTTGTATCCTGGTAGTTTTATGGTAAACCAGGAGAGGAGACGGGGACTGTAATATCAGCTTAGGCTGATCAAAATAATATTATAGAAACAGGACATGCAGATGTGATAACTCTGTTGTCGCAGAGAATTCTCCAGCGCACCAACAATTGCAAACTTGTATTAAAGTTTAATAAAGGCTTCTAAAGTTTGTAATTCCCACTTTAAAATGTCAGACTTGATTTGCCATAACAAAACAACGGATCAACCCTGACAAAAACGTCCTTTAATTATAATCCACATAAATATCCACATTCCCTGTCGCTGCAGGATTATTTTCCTGCAAAGTGAAACTGGTCAAATTAAGATAGTAGATCTATTGTAGCCATAACAACCAAAGCTGTATTGAAAATGTATTCATCTTTGTGCAGATAACCAGCAGAAGAGAGCAGTAACAGACTGGTGTTCAGTAACAGACTGGTGTTCAGTAACAGATAACCAGCAGCAGTAACAGACTGGTGTTCAGTAACAGACTGGTGTTCAGTAACAGATAACCAGCAGAAGAGACCGGTAACAGACTGGTGTTCAACATCTGATCAGAGACTCCTCTAGCTGACAGGGACGTCTCATACATACTGCTGTCCTCAACATCTGAACAGAGACTCCTCTAGCAGACAGAGACGTCTCATACATACTGCTGTCCTCAACATCTGAACAGAGACTCCTCTAGCAGACAGAGACGTCTCATACATACTGCTGTCCTCAACATCTGAACAGAGACTCCTCTAGCAGACAGAGACGTCTCATACATACTGCTGTCCTCAACACCTGATCAGAGACTCCTCTAGCAGACAGAGACGTCTCATACTGCTGTCCTCAACATCTGAACAGAGACTCCTCTAGCTGACAGAGACGTCTCATACTGCTGTCCTCAACATCTGAACAGAGACTCCTCTAGCAGACAGGGACGTCTCATACATACAGCTGTCCTCAACATCTGAACAGAGACTCCTCTAGCAGACAGAGACGTCTCATACATACTGCTGTCCTCAACATCTGAACAGAGACTCCTCTAGCAGACAGAGACGTCTCATACTGCTGTCCTCAACATCTGAACAGAGACTCCTCTAGCAGACAGAGACGTCTCATACTGCTGTCCTCAACATCTGATCAGAGACTCCTCTAGCTGACAGAGACGTCTCATACTGCTGTCCTCAACATCTGAACAGAGACTCCTCTAGCAGACAGGGACGTCTCATACATACAGCTGTCCTCAACATCTGAACAGAGACTCCTCTAGCTGACAGAGACGTCTCATACATACTGCTGTCCTCAACATCTGAACAGAGACTCCTCTAGCAGACAGAGACGTCTCATACATACTGCTGTCCTCAACATCTGAACAGAGACTCCTCTAGCAGACAGAGACGTCTCATACATACTGCTGTCCTCAACATCTGATCAGAGACTCCTCTAGCAGACAGAGACGTCTCATACATACTGCTGTCCTCAACATCTGAACAGAGACTCCTCTAGCAGACAGAGACGTCTCATACTGCTGTCCTCAACATCTGAACAGAGACTCCTCTAGCAGACAGAGACGTCTCATACATACTGCTGTCCTCAACATCTGAACAGAGACTCCTCTAGCAGACAGAGACGTCTCATACATACTGCTGTCCTCAACATCTGAACAGAGACTCCTCTAGCAGACAGAGACGTCTCATACATACTGCTGTCCTCAACATCTGAACAGAGACTCCTCTAGCAGACAGAGACGTCTCATACATACTGCTGTCCTCAACATCTGATCAGAGACTCCTCTAGCTGACAGAGACGTCTCATACATACTGCTGTCCTCAACATCTGAACAGAGACTCCTCTAGCAGACAGAGACGTCTCATACTGCTGTCCTCAACATCTGAACAGAGACTCCTCTAGCTGACAGAGACGTCTCATACATACTGCTGTCCTCAACATCTGAACAGAGACTCCTCTAGCAGACAGAGACGTCTCATACTGCTGTCCTCAACATCTGAACAGAGACTCCTCTAGCTGACAGAGACGTCTCATACATACTGCTGTCCTCAACATCTGAACAGAGACTCCTCTAGCTGACAGAGACGTCTCATACTGCTGTCCTCAACATCTGAACAGAGACTCCTCTAGCAGACAGAGACGTCTCATACTGCTGTCCTCAACATCTGAACAGAGACTCCTCTAGCTGACAGAGACGTCTCATACATACTGCTGTCCTCAACATCTGAACAGAGACTCCTCTAGCAGACAGAGACGTCTCATACATACTGCTGTCCTCAACATCTGAACAGAGGGGAGGGAGGAAAGGAGGGGAGACGGGAGGAGGATGATGGGAGGATGAGGGAAGGAGGGGAGACGGGAGGAGGGTGATGGGAGGATGAGGGGAGGAGAGGGAAGGAGGGGAGACGGGAGGAGGGTGATGGGAGGATGAGGGGAGGAGAGGGAAGTGATATCTCAAGCTCTGTAGATGACTTGCCCCAGAGACCTCTGTCTATCTGATGCAATGCCTCCTCCCTCCCTCCCTCCTTCCCTCCCTCCGTCCCTCCCTTTTCTCCCTCCCTTCTCTCCCTCCTTTCCTCCCTCCGTCCCTCCCTTTTCTCCCTCCCTCCCTCCGTCGCTCCCTCCCTCCGTCCCTCCCTTTTCTCCCTCCCTCCCTCCGTTGCTCCCTCCCTCCTCTCCCTCCCTCCGTCCCTCCCTTTTCTCCCTCCCTCCCTCCGTCGCTCCCTCCCTCCCTCCCTCTTCTCCTTCAGTGAGAATGCTTTAGCATCTACTTATACATTCACTTTGCCGCTGCGGAGGCTGTGTGTGTGTGTGTGTGTGTGTGTGTGTGTGTGTGTGTGTGTGTGTGTGTGTGTGTGTGTGTGTGTGTGTGTGTGTGTGTCAGGCATTAGCCTCAGATCCGACTGGGGTACACTGTGCTCCTCTCAACAGTAACTCTGACAGGCGTTTGAGAAGGAGACGCCACCCAAACCTGATAGATTTGCACCACCTGCTATGAGGCTAGCTCTGCACCACCTGCCATGAGGCTAGCTCTGCACCACCTGCCATGAGGCTAGCTCTGCACCACCTGCCATGAGGCTAGCTCTGCACCACCTGCCATGAGGCTAGCTCTGCACCACCTGCCATGAGGCTAGCTCTGCACCACCTGCCATGAGGCTAGCTCTGCACCACCTGCCATGAGGCTAGCTCTGCACCACCTGCCATGAGGCTAGCTCTGCACCACCTGCCATGAGGCTAGCTCTGCACCACCTGCCATGAGGCTAGCTCTGCACCACCTGCTATGAGGCTAGCTCTGCACCACTTGCCATGAGGCTAGCTCTGCACCACCTACCATGAGGCTAGCTAGCACCACCTGCCATGAGGCTAGCTCTGCACCACCTGCCATGAGGCTAGCTCTGGACCACCTGCTATGAGGCTAACTCTGCACCACCTGCCATGTGGTTAGCTCTATACCACCTGCCATGAGGCTAGCTCTGCACCACCTGCCATGAGGCTAGCTCTGCTCCACCTGCCACGAGGCTAGCTCTGCACCACCTGCCACGAGGCTAGCTCTGCACCACCTGCCATGAGGCTAGCTCTGCACCACCTCCATGAGGCTAGCTCTGCACCGCCTGCCATTAATAAAATCAACTACAGTATATGCATCAAGCTTGTCTGATGCTTTAAGCGCACTGTTTGATGAAATAAGACACAAATGACTCAAGAGGGAGCCAGAGATCAAGATAACCAGAAGAAGAAAAACGTAACCTTGTACCCTTCCATCCGCCTCCCTCTCCTGCTGGCTGTCTCAGATTCTGCCGTTATTCTCCAGAAGTTGCCGGTAATAAGCTAACATGAGGAGTCGGCGACCTTTCTCACGTGGACGCCAATTTATCTTACCATTTCTACCCGCTCTGCGTGCCAGTTATGGCTTTCTCATGCACATTTTCGTGGGACAGTATCATTTCATATTTAATAACGTCTTTATATCTCCAAATCATTGTCATGTGGTTAATCAAAACTATATCTAAATGAAAATGATACAAACCTGAAAAGTAACTTCTATTCCCATTACCAACTATGTAAAAACAACCTACAGGAAACCAACAAATAAAAACATTGCAGCCCACAGGTAGAAAATCACCTGATTTAAAAATAACTATCATATAAATCACATTGTCTACGGATGGCCTGTCTGCAATGAACTAGAAACATTGTATCAACTATTAACTTGGAGAGCTAGCAAACTTGCAACATTGTTTAAAATATTCTGGGCCTTCCTGCACCAGTGAGCTCGGGACACACAGCTGTAGGCTATTTACACAAGGGGATAACAAGTAATTAGGTAGGCTTATTTCATGACGTTTCCACTGGATCAGAGCATGACATCTGTCCCTTTCACGCTGAGTGGTTATCGAAAGGGAGAGAGCTGGAAATATGTTTTTGTTCAGATACATTGAGGAACTATTGTCATTCTCAACGGATGTAAAAACAGACTTTGTTTACTTGCTGTTTGAGGGGAATAAAATATTACTTTGAGAAGCTCCACAGCTTATTAATTAATGGTGGTGCACATTTTTAGGCCTACTCAGAAAATTGACAATGACAAAATTTTGCAAAACTCGTAAATGGAATGAAATAAAACCAAAACGTGTTTCTCACAAGAGTAGCATAGGTTGTGTGCTCTGCAAACAACATCTCCCCACCGACAATGAGAACGGTAAAAGACTAATAGTAATATATTGAATTAATTAACAGAAATTAGTGAAACCAAACAAAGAATATAGATGATAAATTATAGGAATTAACAGTAAACATACTACTGGTGATATATGTAATGAATTAATGATAGACACTAACAATCAAAAGCAAACAACGAAACAACGAAACAACGAAACAACGAATCAACGAAACAACGAAACAACGAATCAACGAATCAACGAAACAACGAGACAACGAAACAACGAATCAACGAATCAACGAAACAACGAAACGTGCACAAATTGTCGGGAGAAAGTCCATTCTGGAGAGAGACATGAATTGTGCAATTTAGCCACTCTCCCCAGCCTCCGCAATGGATTAGTCTCGGCCTCTGCAATGGATTAGTCTCGGGATTCACAATGGATTAGTCTCGTCTTCTGCAATGGATTAGTCTCGGCCTTCGCAACGGATTAGTCTCGGCCTCCGGAATGGATTAGTCTCGGCCTTCGCAATGGATTAGTCTCGGCCTCCGCAATGGATTAGTCTCGGCCTCCGTAATGGATTAGTCTCGGCCTCCGCAATGGATTAGTCTCGGCCTTCGCAATGGATTAGTCTCGGCCTTCGCAATGGATTAGTCTCGGCCTTCGCAATGGATTAGTCTCGGCCTCTGCAATGGATTAGTCTCGGCCTCCGCAATGGATTAGTCTCGGCCTCTGCAATGGATTAGTCTCGGGATTCACAATGGATTAGTCTCGTCTTCTGCAATGGATTAGTCTCAGCCTTCGCAACGGATTAGTCTCGGCCTCCGGAATGGATTAGTCTCGGCCTTCGCAATGGATTAGTCTCGGCCTCCGCAATGGATTAGTCTCGGCCTCCGTAATGGATTAGTCTCGGCCTCCGCAATGGATTAGTCTCGGCCTTCGCAATGGATTAGTCTCGGCCTTCGCAATGGATTAGTCTCGGCCTTCGCAATGGATTAGTCTCGGCCTCTGCAATGGATTAGTCTCGGCCTCCGGAATGGATTAGTCTCGGCCTTCGCAATGGATTAGTCTCGGCCTCCGCAATGGATTAGTCTCGGCCTCCGTAATGGATTAGTCTCGGCCTCCGCAATGGATTAGTCTCGGCCTCCGCAATGGATTAGTCTCGGCCTCCGCAATGGATTAGTCTCAGCCTTGACAATGAATTAGTCTCGGCCTCCGCAATGGATTAGTCTCGGCCTTGACAATGAATTAGTCTCGGGCCTCTGCAATGGATTAGTCTCGGGCCTCTGCAATGGATTAGTCTCGGGCCTCTGCAATGGATTAGTCTCGGGCCTCTGCAATGGATTAGTCTCAGCCTTGACAATGAATTAGTCTCGGGCCTCTGCAATGGATTAGTCTCGGGCCTCCGCAATGAATTAGTCTCGGGCCTCCGCAATGGATTAGTCTCGGGCCTCTGCAATGGATTAGTCTCGGGCCTCTGCAATGGATTAGTCTCGGGCCTCTGCAATGGATTAGTCTCGGGCCTCTGCAATGGATTAGTCTCGGCCTTCGCAATGAATTAGTCTCGGGCCTCTGCAATGGATTAGTCTCGGGCCTCTGCAATGGATTAGTCTCGGCCTCCGCAATGGATTAGTCTCGGCCTCTGCAATGGATTAGTCTCGGCCTCCGCAATGGATTAGTCTCGGCCTCCGCAATGGATTAGTCTCGGTCTCCGCAATGGATTAGTCTCGGCCTCCGTAATGGATTAGTCTCGGCCTCCGCAACGGATTAGTCTCGGCCTCCGCAACGGATTAGTCTCGGCCCCCGTAATGGATTAGTCTCGGCCTCCGCAACGGATTAGTCTCGGCCTCCGCAATGGATTAGTCTCGGCCTCTGCAATGGATTAGTCTCGGCCTCTGCAATGGATTAGTCTCGGCCTCTGCAATGGATTAGTCTCGGTCTCTGCAATGGATTAGTCTCGGCCTCCGCAATGGATTAGTCTCGGCCTTCGCAATGGATTAGTCTCGGTCTCCGCAACGGATTAGTCTCGGCCTCCGCAACGGATTAGTCTCGGCCTTCGCAATGGATTAGTCTCGGCCTCCGTAATGGATTAGTCTCGGCCTCCGTAATGGATTAGTCTCGGCCTCCGCAACGGATTAGTCTCGGCCTCCGCAATGGATTAGTCTCGGCCTCCGCAATGGATTAGTCTCGGCCTCTGCAATGGATTAGTCTCGGCCTCTGCAATGGATTAGTCTCGGCCTCTGCAATGGATTAGTCTCGGCCTCCGCAATGGATTAGTCTCGGTCTCTGCAATGGATTAGTCTCGGTCTCGGCAACGGATTAGTCTCGGCCTCCGCAATGGATTAGTCTCGGCCTCTGCAATGGATTAGTCTCGGTCTTCTGCAATGGATTAGTCTCGGCCTCCGCAATGGATTAGTCTCGGCCTCTGCAATGGATTAGTCTCGGTCTCCGCAATGGATTAGTCTCGGTCTCTGCAATGGATTAGTCTCGGCCTCCGCAATGGATTAGTCTCGGTCTCCGCAATGGATTAGTCTCGGTCTCGGCAATGGATAAGTCTCGGCCTCCGCAATGGATTAGTCTCGGCCTTGACAATGGATTAGTCTCGGCCTCTGCAATGGATTAGTCTCTGCCTCCGCAATGGATTAGTCTCGGCCTCCGCAATGGATTAGTCTCGGCCTTGACAATGAATTAGTCTCGGCCTCCGCAATGGATTAGTCTCGGCCTTGACAATGAATTAGTCTCGGGCCTCTGCAATGGATTAGTCTCGGGCCTCTGCAATGGATTAGTCTCGGGCCTCTGCAATGGATTAGTCTCGGGCCTCTGCAATGGATTAGTCTCGGGCCTCTGCAATGGATTAGTCTCGGGCCTCTGCAATGGATTAGTCTCGGCCTTGACAATGAATTAGTCTCGGGCCTCTGCAATGGATTAGTCTCGGGCCTCCGCAATGAATTAGTCTCGGGCCTCTGCAATGGATTAGTCTCGGGCCTCTGCAATGGATTAGTCTCGGGCCTCTGCAATGGATTAGTCTCGGGCCTCTGCAATGGATTAGTCTCGGGCCTCTGCAATGGATTAGTCTCGGCCTTCGCAATGAATTAGTCTCGGGCCTCTGCAATGGATTAGTCTCGGGCCTCTGCAATGGATTAGTCTCGGCCTCCGCAATGGATTAGTCTCGGCCTCCGCAATGGATTAGTCTCGGTCTTCTGCAATGGATTAGTCTCGGGCCTCCGCAATGGATTAGTCTCGGCCTCCGTAACGGATTAGTCTCGGCCTCCGCAACGGATTAGTCTCGGCCTCCGCAACGGATTAGTCTCGGCCTCCGTAATGGATTAGTCTCGGCCTTCGCAATGGATTAGTCTCGGTCTCCGCAACGGATTAGTCTCGGCCTCCGCAACGGATTAGTCTCGGCCTTCGCAACGGATTAGTCTCGGCCTCCGTAATGGATTAGTCTCGGCCTTCGCAATGGATTAGTCTCGGTCTCCGCAACGGATTAGTCTCGGCCTCCGCAACGGATTAGTCTCGGCCTTCGCAATGGATTAGTCTCGGCCTCCGTAATGGATTAGTCTCGGCCTCCGTAATGGATTAGTCTCGGCCTCCGCAACGGATTAGTCTCGGCCTCCGCAATGGATTAGTCTCGGCCTCCGCAATGGATTAGTCTCGGCCTCTGCAATGGATTAGTCTCGGCCTCTGCAATGGATTAGTCTCGGCCTCTGCAATGGATTAGTCTCGGCCTCCGCAATGGATTAGTCTCGGTCTCTGCAATGGATTAGTCTCGGTCTCGGCAACGGATTAGTCTCGGCCTCCGCAATGGATTAGTCTCGGCCTCTGCAATGGATTAGTCTCGGTCTTCTGCAATGGATTAGTCTCGGCCTCCGCAATGGATTAGTCTCGGCCTCTGCAATGGATTAGTCTCGGCCTCCGCAATGGATTAGTCTCGGTCTCTGCAATGGATTAGTCTCGGTCTCGGCAATGGATTAGTCTCGGTCTCTGCAATGGATTAGTCTCGGCCTCCGCAATGGATTAGTCTCGGTCTCCGCAATGGATTAGTCTCGGCCTCCGCAATGGATTAGTCTCGGCCTCTGCAATGGATTAGTCTCGGCCTCCGCAATGGATTAGTCTCGGCCCCTGCAATGGATTAGTCTCGGCCTCCGTAATGGATTAGTCTCGGCCTCCGCAACGGATTAGTCTCGGCCTCTGCAATGGATTAGTCTCGGCCTTTGCAATGGATTAGTCTCTGCCTCCGCAATGGATTAGTCTCGGCCTCCGCAATGGATTAGTCTCGGCCTTGACAATGAATTAGTCTCGGACTCCGCAATGGATTAGTCTCGGCCTTGACAATGAATTAGTCTCGGGCCTCTGCAATGGATTAGTCTCTGGCCTCTGCAATGGATTAGTCTCGGGCCTCTGCAATGGATTAGTCTCGGGCCTCTGCAATGGATTAGTCTCGGGCCTCTGCAATGGATTAGTCTCGGCCTTGACAATGAATTAGTCTCGGGCCTCCGCAATGAATTAGTCTCGGCCTCCGCAATGGATTAGTCTCGGTCTTCTGCAATGGATTAGTCTCGGCCTTGACAATGAATTAGTCTCGGGCCTCCGCAATGAATTAGTCTCGGCCTCCGCAATGGATTAGTCTCGGTCTTCTGCAATGGATTAGTCTCGGCCTCCGCAACGGATTAGTCTCGGCCTCCGTAATGGATTAGTCTCGGCCTCCGCAACGGATTAGTCTCGGCCTCCGCAATGGATTAGTCTCGGCCTCTGCAATGGATTAGTCTCGGCCTCTGCAATGGATTAGTCTCGGCCTCTGCAATGGATTAGTCCCGGTCTCTGCAATGGATTAGTCTCGGCCTCCGCAATGGATTAGTCTCGGCCTTCGCAATGGATTAGTCTCGGCCTCCGCAACGGATTAGTCTCGGCCTCCGCAACGGATTAGTCTCGGCCTTCGCAATGGATTAGTCTCGGCCTCCGTAATGGATTAGTCTCGGCCTCCGTAATGGATTAGTCTCGGCCTCCGCAACGGATTAGTCTCGGCCTCCGCAACGGATTAGTCTCGGCCTTCGCAATGGATTAGTCTCGGCCTTCGCAATGGATTAGTCTCGGCCTCCGTAATGGATTAGTCTCGGCCTCCGTAATGGATTAGTCTCGGCCTCCGCAACGGATTAGTCTCGGCCTCCGCAATGAATTAGTCTCGGCCTTTGCAATGGATTAGTCTCGGCCTCTGCAATGGATTAGTCTCGGTCTCGGCAACGGATTAGTCTCGGCCTCCGCAATGGATTAGTCTCGGCCTCTGCAATGGATTAGTCTCGGTCTTCTGCAATGGATTAGTCTCGGCCTCCGCAATGGATTAGTCTCGGTCTCCGCAATGGATTAGTCTCGGCCTTGACAATGAATTAGTCTCGGGCCTCTGCAATGGATTAGTCTCGGGCCTCTGCAATGGATTAGTCTCGGGCCTCTGCAATGGATTAGTCTCGGCCTTGACAATGAATTAGTCTCGGGCCTCTGCAATGGATTAGTCTCGGCCTCTGCAATGGATTAGTCTCGGCCTCCGCAATGGATTAGTCTCGGTCTCTGCAATGGATTAGTCTCGGTCTCGGCAACGGATTAGTCTCGGCCTCCGCAATGGATTAGTCTCGGCCTCTGCAATGGATTAGTCTCGGTCTTCTGCAATGGATTAGTCTCGGCCTCCGCAATGGATTAGTCTCGGCCTCTGCAATGGATTAGTCTCGGCCTCCGCAATGGATTAGTCTCGGTCTCTGCAATGGATTAGTCTCGGTCTCGGCAATGGATTAGTCTCGGTCTCTGCAATGGATTAGTCTCGGCCTCCGCAATGGATTAGTCTCGGTCTCCGCAATGGATTAGTCTCGGCCTCCGCAATGGATTAGTCTCGGCCTCTGCAATGGATTAGTCTCGGCCTCCGCAATGGATTAGTCTCGGCCCCTGCAATGGATTAGTCTCGGCCTCCGTAATGGATTAGTCTCGGCCTCCGCAACGGATTAGTCTCGGCCTCTGCAATGGATTAGTCTCGGCCTTTGCAATGGATTAGTCTCTGCCTCCGCAATGGATTAGTCTCGGCCTCCGCAATGGATTAGTCTCGGCCTTGACAATGAATTAGTCTCGGACTCCGCAATGGATTAGTCTCGGCCTTGACAATGAATTAGTCTCGGGCCTCTGCAATGGATTAGTCTCTGGCCTCTGCAATGGATTAGTCTCGGGCCTCTGCAATGGATTAGTCTCGGGCCTCTGCAATGGATTAGTCTCGGGCCTCTGCAATGGATTAGTCTCGGCCTTGACAATGAATTAGTCTCGGGCCTCCGCAATGGATTAGTCTCGGCCTCCGCAATGGATTAGTCTCGGTCTTCTGCAATGGATTAGTCTCGGGCCTCCGCAATGGATTAGTCTCGGCCTCCGTAATGGATTAGTCTCGGCCTCCGCAACGGATTAGTCTCGGCCTCCGCAACGGATTAGTCTCGGCCTCCGTAATGGATTAGTCTCGGCCTCCGCAACGGATTAGTCTCGGCCTCCGCAATGGATTAGTCTCGGCCTCTGCAATGGATTAGTCTCGGCCTCTGCAATGGATTAGTCTCGGCCTCTGCAATGGATTAGTCCCGGTCTCTGCAATGGATTAGTCTCGGCCTCCGCAATGGATTAGTCTCGGCCTTCGCAATGGATTAGTCTCGGCCTCCGCAACGGATTAGTCTCGGCCTCCGCAACGGATTAGTCTCGGCCTTCGCAATGGATTAGTCTCTGGCCTCTGCAATGGATTAGTCTCGGGCCTCTGCAATGGATTAGTCTCGGGCCTCTGCAATGGATTAGTCTCGGGCCTCTGCAATGGATTAGTCTCGGCCTTGACAATGAATTAGTCTCGGGCCTCCGCAATGAATTAGTCTCGGCCTCCGCAATGGATTAGTCTCGGTCTTCTGCAATGGATTAGTCTCGGCCTTGACAATGAATTAGTCTCGGGCCTCCGCAATGAATTAGTCTCGGCCTCCGCAATGGATTAGTCTCGGTCTTCTGCAATGGATTAGTCTCGGCCTCCGCAACGGATTAGTCTCGGCCTCCGTAATGGATTAGTCTCGGCCTCCGCAACGGATTAGTCTCGGCCTCCGCAATGGATTAGTCTCGGCCTCTGCAATGGATTAGTCTCGGCCTCTGCAATGGATTAGTCTCGGCCTCTGCAATGGATTAGTCCCGGTCTCTGCAATGGATTAGTCTCGGCCTCCGCAATGGATTAGTCTCGGCCTTCGCAATGGATTAGTCTCGGCCTCCGCAACGGATTAGTCTCGGCCTCCGCAACGGATTAGTCTCGGCCTTCGCAATGGATTAGTCTCGGCCTCCGTAATGGATTAGTCTCGGCCTCCGTAATGGATTAGTCTCGGCCTCCGCAACGGATTAGTCTCGGCCTCCGCAACGGATTAGTCTCGGCCTTCGCAATGGATTAGTCTCGGCCTTCGCAATGGATTAGTCTCGGCCTCCGTAATGGATTAGTCTCGGCCTCCGTAATGGATTAGTCTCGGCCTCCGCAACGGATTAGTCTCGGCCTCCGCAATGAATTAGTCTCGGCCTTTGCAATGGATTAGTCTCGGCCTCTGCAATGGATTAGTCTCGGTCTCGGCAACGGATTAGTCTCGGCCTCCGCAATGGATTAGTCTCGGCCTCTGCAATGGATTAGTCTCGGTCTTCTGCAATGGATTAGTCTCGGCCTCCGCAATGGATTAGTCTCGGTCTCCGCAATGGATTAGTCTCGGCCTTGACAATGAATTAGTCTCGGGCCTCTGCAATGGATTAGTCTCGGGCCTCTGCAATGGATTAGTCTCGGGCCTCTGCAATGGATTAGTCTCGGCCTTGACAATGAATTAGTCTCGGGCCTCTGCAATGGATTAGTCTCGGCCTCTGCAATGGATTAGTCTCGGCCTCCGCAATGGATTAGTCTCGGTCTCTGCAATGGATTAGTCTCGGTCTCGGCAACGGATTAGTCTCGGCCTCCGCAATGGATTAGTCTCGGCCTCTGCAATGGATTAGTCTCGGTCTTCTGCAATGGATTAGTCTCGGCCTCCGCAATGGATTAGTCTCGGCCTCTGCAATGGATTAGTCTCGGCCTCCGCAATGGATTAGTCTCGGTCTCTGCAATGGATTAGTCTCGGTCTCGGCAATGGATTAGTCTCGGTCTCTGCAATGGATTAGTCTCGGCCTCCGCAATGGATTAGTCTCGGTCTCCGCAATGGATTAGTCTCGGCCTCCGCAATGGATTAGTCTCGGCCTCTGCAATGGATTAGTCTCGGCCTCCGCAATGGATTAGTCTCGGCCCCTGCAATGGATTAGTCTCGGCCTCCGTAATGGATTAGTCTCGGCCTCCGCAACGGATTAGTCTCGGCCTCTGCAATGGATTAGTCTCGGCCTTTGCAATGGATTAGTCTCTGCCTCCGCAATGGATTAGTCTCGGCCTCCGCAATGGATTAGTCTCGGCCTTGACAATGAATTAGTCTCGGACTCCGCAATGGATTAGTCTCGGCCTTGACAATGAATTAGTCTCGGGCCTCTGCAATGGATTAGTCTCTGGCCTCTGCAATGGATTAGTCTCGGGCCTCTGCAATGGATTAGTCTCGGGCCTCTGCAATGGATTAGTCTCGGGCCTCTGCAATGGATTAGTCTCGGCCTTGACAATGAATTAGTCTCGGGCCTCCGCAATGAATTAGTCTCGGCCTCCGCAATGGATTAGTCTCGGTCTTCTGCAATGGATTAGTCTCGGGCCTCCGCAATGGATTAGTCTCGGCCTCCGTAATGGATTAGTCTCGGCCTCCGCAACGGATTAGTCTCGGCCTCCGCAACGGATTAGTCTCGGCCTCCGTAATGGATTAGTCTCGGCCTCCGCAACGGATTAGTCTCGGCCTCCGCAATGGATTAGTCTCGGCCTCTGCAATGGATTAGTCTCGGCCTCTGCAATGGATTAGTCTCGGCCTCTGCAATGGATTAGTCCCGGTCTCTGCAATGGATTAGTCTCGGCCTCCGCAATGGATTAGTCTCGGCCTTCGCAATGGATTAGTCTCGGCCTCCGCAACGGATTAGTCTCGGCCTCCGCAACGGATTAGTCTCGGCCTTCGCAATGGATTAGTCTCGGCCTCCGTAATGGATTAGTCTCGGCCTCCGTAATGGATTAGTCTCGGCCTCCGCAACGGATTAGTCTCGGCCTCCGCAATGGATTAGTCTCGGCCTTTGCAATGGATTAGTCTCGGCCTCTGCAATGGATTAGTCTCGGTCTCGGCAACGGATTAGTCTCGGCCTCCGCAATGGATTAGTCTCGGCCTCTGCAATGGATTAGTCTCGGTCTTCTGCAATGGATTAGTCTCGGCCTCCGCAATGGATTAGTCTCGGTCTCCGCAATGGATTAGTCTCGGCCTTGACAATGAATTAGTCTCGGGCCTCTGCAATGGATTAGTCTCGGGCCTCTGCAATGGATTAGTCTCGGGCCTCTGCAATGGATTAGTCTCGGGCCTCTGCAATGGATTAGTCTCGGCCTTGACAATGAATTAGTCTCGGGCCTCTGCAATGGATTAGTCTCGGGCCTCCGCAATGAATTAGTCTCGGGCCTCTGCAATGGATTAGTCTCGGGCCTCTGCAATGGATTAGTCTCGGGCCTCTGCAATGGATTAGTCTCGGCCTTCGCAATGAATTAGTCTCGGGCCTCTGCAATGGATTAGTCTCGGGCCTCTGCAATGGATTAGTCTCGGCCTCCGCAATGGATTAGTCTCGGCCTCTGCAATGGATTAGTCTCGGCCTCCGCAATGGATTAGTCTCGGCCTCCGCAATGGATTAGTCTCGGTCTTCTGCAATGGATTAGTCTCGGGCCTCCGCAATGGATTAGTCTCGGCCTCCGTAATGGATTAGTCTCGGCCTCCGCAACGGATTAGTCTCGGCCTCCGCAACGGATTAGTCTCGGCCTCCGTAATGGATTAGTCTCGGCCTCCGCAACGGATTAGTCTCGGCCTCCGCAACGGATTAGTCTCGGCCTCTGCAATGGATTAGTCTCGGCCTCCGTAATGGATTAGTCTCGGCCTCCGCAACGGATTAGTCTCGGCCTCCGCAATGGATTAGTCTCGGCCTTTGCAATGGATTAGTCTCGGCCTCTGCAATGGGTTAGTCTCGGCCTCTGCAATGGATTAGTCTCGGCTTCTGCAATGGATTAGTCTCGGCCTCCGCAATGGATTAGTCTCGGTCTCTGCAATGGATTAGTCTCGGTCTCTGCAACGGATTAGTCTCGGCCTCCGCAATGGATTAGTCTCGGCCTCTGCAATGGATTAGTCTCGGTCTTCTGCAATGGATTAGTCTCGGCCTCCGCAATGGATTAGTCTCGGTCTCCGCAATGGATTAGTCTCGGCCTTGACAATGAATTAGTCTCGGCCTCCGCAATGGATTAGTCTCGGCCTTGACAATGAATTAGTCTCGGGCCTCCGCAATGGATTAGTCTCTAGCCTCTGCAATGGATTAGTCTCGGCCTTGACAATGAATTAGTCTCGGGCCTCTGCAATGGATTAGTCTCTGGCCTCTGCAACGGATTAGTCTCGGCCTCCGCAACGGATTAGTCTCGGCCTCCGTAATGGATTAGTCTCGGCCTCCGCAACGGATTAGTCTCGGCCTCCGCAATGGATTAGTCTCGGCCTCTGCAATGGATTAGTCTCGGCCTCTGCAATGGATTAGTCTCGGCCTCTGCAATGGATTAGTCTCGGCTTCTGCAATGGATTAGTCTCGGTCTCGGCAACGGATTAGTCTCGGCCTCCGCAATGGATTAGTCTCGGCCTCTGCAATGGATTAGTCTCGGTCTTCTGCAATGGATTAGTCTCGGCCTCCGCAATGGATTAGTCTCGGTCTCTGCAATGGATTAGTCTCGGCCTCCGCAATGGATTAGTCTCGGCCTCCGCAATGGATTAGTCTCGGCCTCCGCAATGGATTAGTCTCGGTCTCTGCAATGGATTAGTCTCGGTCTCGGCAATGGATTAGTCTCGGCCTCCGCAACGGATTAGTCTCGGCCTCTGCAATGGATTAGTCTCGGCCTCCGTAATGGATTAGTCTCGGCCTCTGCAATGGATTAGTCTCGGCCTCCGCAATGGATTAGTCTCGGCCCCTGCAATGGATTAGTCTCGGCCTCCGTAATGGATTAGTCTCGGCCTCCGCAACGGATTAGTCTCGGCCTCTGCAATGGATTAGTCTCGGCCTCTGCAATGGATTAGTCTCTGCCTCCGCAATGGATTAGTCTCGGCCTCCGCAATGGATTAGTCTCGGCCTTGACAATGAATTAGTCTCGGCCTCCGCAATGGATTAGTCTCGGCCTTGACAATGAATTAGTCTCGGGCCTCTGCAATGGATTAGTCTCTGGCCTCTGCAATGGATTAGTCTCGGGCCTCTGCAATGGATTAGTCTCGGGCCTCTGCAATGGATTAGTCTCGGGCCTCTGCAATGGATTAGTCTCGGCCTTGACAATGAATTAGTCCCGGGCCTCTGCAATGGATTAGTCTCGGGCCTCCGCAATGAATTAGTCTCGGCCTCCGCAATGGATTAGTCTCGGTCTTCTGCAATGGATTAGTCTCGGGCCTCCGCAATGGATTAGTCTCGGCCTCCGCAATGGATTAGTCTCGGCCTCCGTAATGGATTAGTCTCGGCCTCCGCAATGGATTAGTCTCGGCCTCCGCAATGGATTAGTCTCGGTCTCTGCAATGGATTAGTCTCGGTCTCGGCAATGGATTAGTCTCGGCCTCCGCAACGGATTAGTCTCGGCCTCTGCAATGGATTAGTCTCGGCCTCCGTAATGGATTAGTCTCGGCCTCTGCAATGGATTAGTCTCGGCCTCCGCAATGGATTAGTCTCGGCCCCTGCAATGGATTAGTCTCGGCCTCCGTAATGGATTAGTCTCGGCCTCCGCAACGGATTAGTCTCGGCCTCTGCAATGGATTAGTCTCGGCCTTTGCAATGGATTAGTCTCTGCCTCCGCAATGGATTAGTCTCGGCCTCCGCAATGGATTAGTCTCGGCCTTGACAATGAATTAGTCTCGGCCTCCGCAATGGATTAGTCTCGGCCTTGACAATGAATTAGTCTCGGGCCTCTGCAATGGATTAGTCTCTGGCCTCTGCAATGGATTAGTCTCGGGCCTCTGCAATGGATTAGTCTCGGGCCTCTGCAATGGATTAGTCTCGGCCTTGACAATGAATTAGTCCCGGGCCTCTGCAATGGATTAGTCTCGGGCCTCCGCAATGAATTAGTCTCGGCCTCCGCAATGGATTAGTCTCGGTCTTCTGCAATGGATTAGTCTCGGGCCTCCGCAATGGATTAGTCTCGGCCTCCGTAATGGATTAGTCTCGGCCTCCGCAACGGATTAGTCTCGGCCTCCGCAACGGATTAGTCTCGGCCTCCGTAATGGATTAGTCTCGGCCTCCGCAACGGATTAGTCTCGGCCTCCGCAATGGATTAGTCTCGGCCTCTGCAATGGATTAGTCTCGGCCTCTGCAATGGATTAGTCTCGGCCTCTGCAATGGATTAGTCCCGGTCTCTGCAATGGATTAGTCTCGGCCTCCGCAATGGATTAGTCTCGGCCTTCGCAATGGATTAGTCTCGGCCTCCGCAACGGATTAGTCTCGGCCTCTGCAATGGATTAGTCTCGGCCTCTGCAATGGATTAGTCTCGGCCTCTGCAATGGATTAGTCTCGGTCTCCGCAATGGATTAGTCTCGGCCTCCGCAATGGATTAGTCTCGGCCTTCGCAATGGATTAGTCTCGGTCTCCGCAACGGATTAGTCTCGGCCTCCGCAACGGATTAGTCTCGGCCTTCGCAATGGATTAGTCTCGGCCTCCGTAATGGATTAGTCTCGGCCTCCGTAATGGATTAGTCTCGGCCTCCGCAACGGATTAGTCTCGGCCTCCGCAATGGATTAGTCTCGGCCTCCGCAATGGATTAGTCTCGGCCTCCGTAATGGATTAGTCTCGGCCTCCGTAATGGATTAGTCTCGGCCTCCGCAACGGATTAGTCTCGGCCTCCGCAATGGATTAGTCTCGGCCTCCGCAATGGATTAGTCTCGGCCTCTGCAATGGATTAGTCTCGGCCTCTGCAATGGATTAGTCTCGGCCTCTGCAATGGATTAGTCTCGGCCTCCGCAATGGATTAGTCTCGGTCTCTGCAATGGATTAGTCTCGGTCTCGGCAACGGATTAGTCTCGGCCTCCGCAATGGATTAGTCTCGGCCTCTGCAATGGATTAGTCTCGGTCTTCTGCAATGGATTAGTCTCGGCCTCCGCAATGGATTAGTCTCGGCCTCTGCAATGGATTAGTCTCGGTCTCCGCAATGGATTAGTCTCGGTCTCTGCAATGGATTAGTCTCGGCCTCCGCAATGGATTAGTCTCGGTCTCCGCAATGGATTAGTCTCGGTCTCGGCAATGGATAAGTCTCGGCCTCCGCAATGGATTAGTCTCGGCCTTGACAATGGATTAGTCTCGGCCTCTGCAATGGATTAGTCTCGGCCTCCGCAATGGATTAGTCTCGGTCTCCGCAATGGATTAGTCTCGGCCTTGACAATGAATTAGTCTCGGCCTCCGCAATGGATTAGTCTCGGCCTTGACAATGAATTAGTCTCGGGCCTCTGCAATGGATTAGTCTCGGGCCTCTGCAATGGATTAGTCTCGGGCCTCTGCAATGGATTAGTCTCGGGCCTCTGCAATGGATTAGTCTCGGGCCTCTGCAATGGATTAGTCTCGGCCTTGACAATGAATTAGTCTCGGGCCTCTGCAATGGATTAGTCTCGGGCCTCCGCAATGAATTAGTCTCGGGCCTCTGCAATGGATTAGTCTCGGGCCTCTGCAATGGATTAGTCTCGGGCCTCTGCAATGGATTAGTCTCGGGCCTCTGCAATGGATTAGTCTCGGGCCTCTGCAATGGATTAGTCTCGGCCTCCGCAATGGATTAGTCTCGGTCTTCTGCAATGGATTAGTCTCGGGCCTCTGCAATGGATTAGTCTCGGGCCTCTGCAATGGATTAGTCTCGGGCCTCTGCAATGGATTAGTCTCGGCCTTCGCAATGGATTAGTCTCGGTCTCCGCAACGGATTAGTCTCGGCCTCCGCAACGGATTAGTCTCGGCCTCTGCAATGGATTAGTCTCGGTCTTCTGCAATGGATTAGTCTCGGCCTCCGCAATGGATTAGTCTCGGTCTCTGCAATGGATTAGTCTCGGCCTCCGCAATGGATTAGTCTCGGCCTCCGCAATTGATTAGTCTCGGCCTCCGCAATGGATTAGTCTCGGTCTCTGCAATGGATTAGTCTCGGTCTCGGCAATGGATTAGTCTCGGCCTCCGCAACGGATTAGTCTCGGCCTCTGCAATGGATTAGTCTCGGCCTCCGCAATGGATTAGTCTCGGCCTCTGCAATGGATTAGTCTCGGCCTCCGCAATGGATTAGTCTCGGCCCCTGCAATGGATTAGTCTCGGCCTCCGTAATGGATTAGTCTCGGCCTCCGCAACGGATTAGTCTCGGCCTCTGCAATGGATTAGTCTCGGCCTTTGCAATGGATTAGTCTCTGCCTCCGCAATGGATTAGTCTCGGCCTCCGCAATGGATTAGTCTCGGCCTTGACAATGAATTAGTCTCGGCCTCCGCAATGGATTAGTCTCGGCCTTGACAATGAATTAGTCTCGGGCCTCTGCAATGGATTAGTCTCTGGCCTCTGCAATGGATTAGTCTCGGGCCTCTGCAATGGATTAGTCTCGGGCCTCTGCAATGGATTAGTCTCGGGCCTCTGCAATGGATTAGTCTCGGCCTTGACAATGAATTAGTCCCGGGCCTCTGCAATGGATTAGTCTCGGGCCTCCGCAATGAATTAGTCTCGGCCTCCGCAATGGATTAGTCTCGGTCTTCTGCAATGGATTAGTCTCGGGCCTCCGCAATGGATTAGTCTCGGCCTCCGCAATGGATTAGTCTCGGCCTCCGCAATGGATTAGTCTCGGCCTCCGTAATGGATTAGTCTCGGCCTCCGTAATGGATTAGTCTCGGCCTCCGCAACGGATTAGTCTCGGCCTCCGCAATGGATTAGTCTCGGCCTCCGCAATGGATTAGTCTCGGCCTCTGCAATGGATTAGTCTCGGCCTCTGCAATGGATTAGTCTCGGCCTCTGCAATGGATTAGTCTCGGCCTCCGCAATGGATTAGTCTCGGTCTCTGCAATGGATTAGTCTCGGTCTCGGCAACGGATTAGTCTCGGCCTCCGCAATGGATTAGTCTCGGCCTCTGCAATGGATTAGTCTCGGTCTTCTGCAATGGATTAGTCTCGGCCTCCGCAATGGATTAGTCTCGGCCTCTGCAATGGATTAGTCTCGGTCTCCGCAATGGATTAGTCTCGGTCTCTGCAATGGATTAGTCTCGGCCTCCGCAATGGATTAGTCTCGGTCTCCGCAATGGATTAGTCTCGGTCTCGGCAATGGATAAGTCTCGGCCTCCGCAATGGATTAGTCTCGGCCTTGACAATGGATTAGTCTCGGCCTCTGCAATGGATTAGTCTCTGCCTCCGCAATGGATTAGTCTCGGTCTCCGCAATGGATTAGTCTCGGCCTTGACAATGAATTAGTCTCGGGCCTCTGCAATGGATTAGTCTCGGGCCTCTGCAATGGATTAGTCTCGGGCCTCTGCAATGGATTAGTCTCGGGCCTCTGCAATGGATTAGTCTCGGGCCTCTGCAATGGATTAGTCTCGGCCTTGACAATGAATTAGTCTCGGGCCTCCGCAATGGATTAGTCTCGGTCTCCGCAATGGATTAGTCTCGGCCTTGACAATGAATTAGTCTCGGGCCTCTGCAATGGATTAGTCTCGGGCCTCTGCAATGGATTAGTCTCGGGCCTCTGCAATGGATTAGTCTCGGGCCTCTGCAATGGATTAGTCTCGGGCCTCTGCAATGGATTAGTCTCGGCCTTGACAATGAATTAGTCTCGGGCCTCTGCAATGGATTAGTCTCGGGCCTCCGCAATGAATTAGTCTCGGGCCTCTGCAATGGATTAGTCTCGGGCCTCTGCAATGGATTAGTCTCGGGCCTCTGCAATGGATTAGTCTCGGGCCTCTGCAATGGATTAGTCTCGGGCCTCTGCAATGGATTAGTCTCGGCCTTCGCAATGAATTAGTCTCGGGCCTCTGCAATGGATTAGTCTCGGGCCTCTGCAATGGATTAGTCTCGGCCTCCGCAATGGATTAGTCTCGGCCTCTGCAATGGATTAGTCTCGGCCTCCGCAATGGATTAGTCTCGGTCTTCTGCAATGGATTAGTCTCGGGCCTCCGCAATGGATTAGTCTCGGCCTCCGTAACGGATTAGTCTCGGCCTCCGCAACGGATTAGTCTCGGCCTCCGCAACGGATTAGTCTCGGCCTCCGTAATGGATTAGTCTCGGCCTTCGCAATGGATTAGTCTCGGTCTCCGCAACGGATTAGTCTCGGCCTCCGCAACGGATTAGTCTCGGCCTTCGCAATGGATTAGTCTCGGCCTCCGTAATGGATTAGTCTCGGCCTCCGTAATGGATTAGTCTCGGCCTCCGCAACGGATTAGTCTCGGCCTCCGCAATGGATTAGTCTCGGCCTCCGCAATGGATTAGTCTCGGCCTCCGCAATGGATTAGTCTCGGCCTCTGCAATGGATTAGTCTCGGCCTCTGCAATGGATTAGTCTCGGCCTCCGCAATGGATTAGTCTCGGTCTCTGCAATGGATTAGTCTCGGTCTCGGCAACGGATTAGTCTCGGCCTCCGCAATGGATTAGTCTCGGCCTCTGCAATGGATTAGTCTCGGTCTTCTGCAATGGATTAGTCTCGGCCTCCGCAATGGATTAGTCTCGGCCTCTGCAATGGATTAGTCTCGGCCTCCGCAATGGATTAGTCTCGGTCTCTGCAATGGATTAGTCTCGGTCTCGGCAATGGATTAGTCTCGGTCTCTGCAATGGATTAGTCTCGGCCTCCGCAATGGATTAGTCTCGGTCTCCGCAATGGATTAGTCTCGGCCTCCGCAATGGATTAGTCTCGGCCTCTGCAATGGATTAGTCTCGGCCTCCGCAATGGATTAGTCTCGGCCCCTGCAATGGATTAGTCTCGGCCTCCGTAATGGATTAGTCTCGGCCTCCGCAACGGATTAGTCTCGGCCTCTGCAATGGATTAGTCTCGGCCTTTGCAATGGATTAGTCTCTGCCTCCGCAATGGATTAGTCTCGGCCTCCGCAATGGATTAGTCTCGGCCTTGACAATGAATTAGTCTCGGACTCCGCAATGGATTAGTCTCGGCCTTGACAATGAATTAGTCTCGGGCCTCTGCAATGGATTAGTCTCTGGCCTCTGCAATGGATTAGTCTCGGGCCTCTGCAATGGATTAGTCTCGGGCCTCTGCAATGGATTAGTCTCGGGCCTCTGCAATGGATTAGTCTCGGCCTTGACAATGAATTAGTCTCGGGCCTCCGCAATGAATTAGTCTCGGCCTCCGCAATGGATTAGTCTCGGTCTTCTGCAATGGATTAGTCTCGGGCCTCCGCAATGGATTAGTCTCGGCCTCCGTAATGGATTAGTCTCGGCCTCCGCAACGGATTAGTCTCGGCCTCCGCAACGGATTAGTCTCGGCCTCCGCAATGGATTAGTCTCGGCCTCTGCAATGGATTAGTCTCGGCCTCTGCAATGGATTAGTCTCGGCCTCTGCAATGGATTAGTCCCGGTCTCTGCAATGGATTAGTCTCGGCCTCCGCAATGGATTAGTCTCGGCCTTCGCAATGGATTAGTCTCGGCCTCCGCAACGGATTAGTCTCGGCCTCCGCAACGGATTAGTCTCGGCCTTCGCAATGGATTAGTCTCGGCCTCCGTAATGGATTAGTCTCGGCCTCCGTAATGGATTAGTCTCGGCCTCCGCAATGGATTAGTCTCGGTCTCGGCAACGGATTAGTCTCGGCCTCCGCAATGGATTAGTCTCGGCCTCTGCAATGGATTAGTCTCGGTCTTCTGCAATGGATTAGTCTCGGCCTCTGCAATGGATTAGTCTCGGCCTCTGCAATGGATTAGTCTCGGCCTCTGCAATGGATTAGTCTCGGCCTCCGCAATGGATTAGTCTCGGTCTCTGCAATGGATTAGTCTCGGTCTCGGCAACGGATTAGTCTCGGCCTCCGCAATGGATTAGTCTCGGCCTCTGCAATGGATTAGTCTCGGTCTTCTGCAATGGATTAGTCTCGGCCTCCGCAATGGATTAGTCTCGGCCTCTGCAATGGATTAGTCTCGGTCTCTGCAATGGATTAGTCTCGGTCTCTGCAATGGATTAGTCTCGGCCTCCGCAATGGATTAGTCTCGGTCTCCGCAATGGATTAGTCTCGGTCTCGGCAATGGATAAGTCTCGGCCTCCGCAATGGATTAGTCTCGGCCTTGACAATGGATTAGTCTCGGCCTCTGCAATGGATTAGTCTCTGCCTCCGCAATGGATTAGTCTCGGTCTCCGCAATGGATTAGTCTCGGCCTTGACAATGAATTAGTCTCGGGCCTCTGCAATGGATTAGTCTCGGGCCTCTGCAATGGATTAGTCTCGGGCCTCTGCAATGGATTAGTCTCGGGCCTCTGCAATGGATTAGTCTCGGGCCTCTGCAATGGATTAGTCTCGGCCTTGACAATGAATTAGTCTCGGGCCTCCGCAATGGATTAGTCTCGGTCTCCGCAATGGATTAGTCTCGGCCTTGACAATGAATTAGTCTCGGGCCTCTGCAATGGATTAGTCTCGGGCCTCTGCAATGGATTAGTCTCGGGCCTCTGCAATGGATTAGTCTCGGGCCTCTGCAATGGATTAGTCTCGGGCCTCTGCAATGGATTAGTCTCGGCCTTGACAATGAATTAGTCTCGGGCCTCTGCAATGGATTAGTCTCGGGCCTCCGCAATGAATTAGTCTCGGGCCTCTGCAATGGATTAGTCTCGGGCCTCTGCAATGGATTAGTCTCGGGCCTCTGCAATGGATTAGTCTCGGGCCTCTGCAATGGATTAGTCTCGGGCCTCTGCAATGGATTAGTCTCGGCCTTCGCAATGAATTAGTCTCGGGCCTCTGCAATGGATTAGTCTCGGGCCTCTGCAATGGATTAGTCTCGGCCTCCGCAATGGATTAGTCTCGGCCTCTGCAATGGATTAGTCTCGGCCTCCGCAATGGATTAGTCTCGGTCTTCTGCAATGGATTAGTCTCGGGCCTCCGCAATGGATTAGTCTCGGCCTCCGTAACGGATTAGTCTCGGCCTCCGCAACGGATTAGTCTCGGCCTCCGCAACGGATTAGTCTCGGCCTCCGTAATGGATTAGTCTCGGCCTTCGCAATGGATTAGTCTCGGTCTCCGCAACGGATTAGTCTCGGCCTCCGTAATGGATTAGTCTCGGCCTCCGCAACGGATTAGTCTCGGCCTCCGCAATGGATTAGTCTCGGCCTCCGCAATGGATTAGTCTCGGCCTCCGCAATGGATTAGTCTCGGCCTCTGCAATGGATTAGTCTCGGCCTCTGCAATGGATTAGTCTCGGCCTCCGCAATGGATTAGTCTCGGTCTCTGCAATGGATTAGTCTCGGTCTCGGCAACGGATTAGTCTCGGCCTCCGCAATGGATTAGTCTCGGCCTCTGCAATGGATTAGTCTCGGTCTTCTGCAATGGATTAGTCTCGGCCTCCGCAATGGATTAGTCTCGGCCTCTGCAATGGATTAGTCTCGGCCTCCGCAATGGATTAGTCTCGGTCTCTGCAATGGATTAGTCTCGGTCTCGGCAATGGATTAGTCTCGGTCTCTGCAATGGATTAGTCTCGGCCTCCGCAATGGATTAGTCTCGGTCTCCGCAATGGATTAGTCTCGGCCTCCGCAATGGATTAGTCTCGGCCTCTGCAATGGATTAGTCTCGGCCTCCGCAATGGATTAGTCTCGGCCCCTGCAATGGATTAGTCTCGGCCTCCGTAATGGATTAGTCTCGGCCTCCGCAACGGATTAGTCTCGGCCTCTGCAATGGATTAGTCTCGGCCTTTGCAATGGATTAGTCTCTGCCTCCGCAATGGATTAGTCTCGGCCTCCGCAATGGATTAGTCTCGGCCTTGACAATGAATTAGTCTCGGACTCCGCAATGGATTAGTCTCGGCCTTGACAATGAATTAGTCTCGGGCCTCTGCAATGGATTAGTCTCTGGCCTCTGCAATGGATTAGTCTCGGGCCTCTGCAATGGATTAGTCTCGGGCCTCTGCAATGGATTAGTCTCGGGCCTCTGCAATGGATTAGTCTCGGCCTTGACAATGAATTAGTCTCGGGCCTCCGCAATGAATTAGTCTCGGCCTCCGCAATGGATTAGTCTCGGTCTTCTGCAATGGATTAGTCTCGGGCCTCCGCAATGGATTAGTCTCGGCCTCCGTAATGGATTAGTCTCGGCCTCCGCAACGGATTAGTCTCGGCCTCCGCAACGGATTAGTCTCGGCCTCCGCAATGGATTAGTCTCGGCCTCTGCAATGGATTAGTCTCGGCCTCTGCAATGGATTAGTCTCGGCCTCTGCAATGGATTAGTCCCGGTCTCTGCAATGGATTAGTCTCGGCCTCCGCAATGGATTAGTCTCGGCCTTCGCAATGGATTAGTCTCGGCCTCCGCAACGGATTAGTCTCGGCCTCCGCAACGGATTAGTCTCGGCCTTCGCAATGGATTAGTCTCGGCCTCCGTAATGGATTAGTCTCGGCCTCCGTAATGGATTAGTCTCGGCCTCCGCAATGGATTAGTCTCGGTCTCGGCAACGGATTAGTCTCGGCCTCCGCAATGGATTAGTCTCGGCCTCTGCAATGGATTAGTCTCGGTCTTCTGCAATGGATTAGTCTCGGCCTCCGCAATGGATTAGTCTCGGTCTCCGCAATGGATTAGTCTCGGCCTTGACAATGAATTAGTCTCGGGCCTCTGCAATGGATTAGTCTCGGGCCTCTGCAATGGATTAGTCTCGGGCCTCTGCAATGGATTAGTCTCGGGCCTCTGCAATGGATTAGTCTCGGCCTTGACAATGAATTAGTCTCGGGCCTCTGCAATGGATTAGTCTCGGGCCTCCGCAATGAATTAGTCTCGGGCCTCTGCAATGGATTAGTCTCGGGCCTCTGCAATGGATTAGTCTCGGGCCTCTGCAATGGATTAGTCTCGGCCTTCGCAATGAATTAGTCTCGGGCCTCTGCAATGGATTAGTCTCGGGCCTCTGCAATGGATTAGTCTCGGCCTCCGCAATGGATTAGTCTCGGCCTCCGCAATGGATTAGTCTCGGTCTTCTGCAATGGATTAGTCTCGGGCCTCCGCAATGGATTAGTCTCGGTCTCCGTAATGGATTAGTCTCGGCCTCCGCAACGGATTAGTCTCGGCCTCCGCAACGGATTAGTCTCGGCCTCCGTAATGGATTAGTCTCGGCCTCCGCAACGGATTAGTCTCGGCCTCCGCAACGGATTAGTCTCGGCCTCTGCAATGGATTAGTCTCGGCCTCCGTAATGGATTAGTCTCGGCCTCCGCAACGGATTAGTCTCGGCCTCCGCAATGGATTAGTCTCGGCCTTTGCAATGGATTAGTCTCGGCCTCTGCAATGGGTTAGTCTCGGCCTCTGCAATGGATTAGTCTCGGTCTCTGCAATGGATTAGTCTCGGTCTCTGCAACGGATTAGTCTCGGCCTCCGCAATGGATTAGTCTCGGCCTCTGCAATGGATTAGTCTCGGTCTTCTGCAATGGATTAGTCTCGGCCTCCGCAATGGATTAGTCTCGGTCTCCGCAATGGATTAGTCTCGGCCTTGACAATGAATTAGTCTCGGCCTCCGCAATGGATTAGTCTCGGCCTTGACAATGAATTAGTCTCGGGCCTCTGCAATGGATTAGTCTCTGGCCTCTGCAATGGATTAGTCTCGGCCTTGACAATGAATTAGTCTCGGGCCTCTGCAATGGATTAGTCTCTGGCCTCTGCAACGGATTAGTCTCGGCCTCCGCAACGGATTAGTCTCGGCCTCCGTAATGGATTAGTCTCGGCCTCCGCAACGGATTAGTCTCGGCCTCCGCAATGGATTAGTCTCGGCCTCTGCAATGGATTAGTCTCGGCCTCTGCAATGGATTAGTCTCGGCCTCTGCAATGGATTAGTCTCGGCTTCTGCAATGGATTAGTCTCGGTCTCGGCAACGGATTAGTCTCGGCCTCCGCAATGGATTAGTCTCGGCCTCTGCAATGGATTAGTCTCGGTCTTCTGCAATGGATTAGTCTCGGCCTCCGCAATGGATTAGTCTCGGTCTCTGCAATGGATTAGTCTCGGCCTCCGCAATGGATTAGTCTCGGCCTCCGCAATGGATTAGTCTCGGCCTCCGCAATGGATTAGTCTCGGTCTCTGCAATGGATTAGTCTCGGTCTCGGCAATGGATTAGTCTCGGCCTCCGCAACGGATTAGTCTCGGCCTCTGCAATGGATTAGTCTCGGTCTCTGCAATGGATTAGTCTCGGCCTCCGCAATGGATTAGTCTCGGCCTCCGCAACGGATTAGTCTCGGCCTCTGCAATGGATTAGTCTCGGCCTCCGCAATGGATTAGTCTCGGCCTCTGCAATGGATTAGTCTCGGCCTCCGCAATGGATTAGTCTCGGCCCCTGCAATGGATTAGTCTCGGCCTCCGTAATGGATTAGTCTCGGCCTCCGCAACGGATTAGTCTCGGCCTCTGCAATGGATTAGTCTCGGCCTTTGCAATGGATTAGTCTCTGCCTCCGCAATGGATTAGTCTCGGCCTCCGCAATGGATTAGTCTCGGCCTTGACAATGAATTAGTCTCGGCCTCCGCAATGGATTAGTCTCGGCCTTGACAATGAATTAGTCTCGGGCCTCTGCAATGGATTAGTCTCTGGCCTCTGCAATGGATTAGTCTCGGGCCTCTGCAATGGATTAGTCTCGGGCCTCTGCAATGGATTAGTCTCGGGCCTCTGCAATGGATTAGTCTCGGCCTTGACAATGAATTAGTCTCGGGCCTCTGCAATGGATTAGTCTCGGGCCTCCGCAATGAATTAGTCTCGGCCTCCGCAATGGATTAGTCTCGGTCTTCTGCAATGGATTAGTCTCGGGCCTCCGCAATGGATTAGTCTCGGCCTCCGTAATGGATTAGTCTCGGCCTCCGCAACGGATTAGTCTCGGCCTCCGCAACGGATTAGTCTCGGCCTCTGCAATGGATTAGTCTCGGCCTCTGCAATGGATTAGTCCCGGTCTCTGCAATGGATTAGTCTCGGCCTCCGCAATGGATTAGTCTCGGCCTTCGCAATGGATTAGTCTCGGCCTCCGCAACGGATTAGTCTCGGCCTCCGCAACGGATTAGTCTCGGCCTTCGCAATGGATTAGTCTCGGCCTCCGTAATGGATTAGTCTCGGCCTCCGTAATGGATTAGTCTCGGCCTCCGCAACGGATTAGTCTCGGCCTCCGCAATGAATTAGTCTCGGCCTTTGCAATGGATTAGTCTCGGCCTCTGCAATGGATTAGTCTCGGTCTCGGCAACGGATTAGTCTCGGCCTCCGCAATGGATTAGTCTCGGCCTCTGCAATGGATTAGTCTCGGTCTTCTGCAATGGATTAGTCTCGGCCTCCGCAATGGATTAGTCTCGGTCTCCGCAATGGATTAGTCTCGGCCTCCGCAATGGATTAGTCTCGGCCTCCGCAATGGATTAGTCTCGGTCTCTGCAATGGATTAGTCTCGGTCTCTGCAATGAATTAGTCTCGGCCTCCGCAATGGATTAGTCTCGGTCTCCGCAATGGATTAGTCTCGGTCTCGGCAATGGATTAGTCTCGGCCTCCGCAATGGATTAGTCTCGGCCTCCGCAACGGATTAGTCTCGGCCTCTGCAATGGATTAGTCTCGGCCTCCGCAATAGATTAGTCTCGGTCTCTGCAATGGATTAGTCTCGGCCTCCGCAATGGATTAGTCTCGGCCTCCGCAATGGATTAGTCTCGGCCTCTGCAATGGATTAGTCTCGGCCTCCGCAATGGATTAGTCTCGGCCTCCGCAATGGATTAGTTCACTAAAATGGGCGCGAATAAGACAGGAGTCTCGTGTGCCATTAATAATATATATATATATATATGCTACTGCTCGTCCCCAAAAACATAGACCAACAGTCTATCGACCAAACAACCGACCAGCCGACTAACTGGGGTCAGACACAACAATATCAACCACTATGAACCCACTGCTCGACCCCAACAGTCTATCAACCCACTGCTCGACCCCAACAGTCTATCGACCCACTGCTCGACCCCAACAGTCTATCAACCCACTGCTCGACCCCAACAGTCTATCGACCAGACAACCGACCAGTCAACTAACTGGGGTCAGACACAACAATATAAACCCCTATGAACCCACTGGGCAAAAACTGGTTGGATCAACGTTGTTTCCACGTCATTTCAACCAAATAATTCAATGTCATGATGTTGAATCAACGTGTAAAACTGTAATTTCGTATTTTTTTCACCCAACTTTTAACCTAAATCCAATGACATTGTGAATTGTTGGTTGATTTCACGTTGAATTCACGTATTTTAAACAACTCAACCAAATTTAAAATCAAAACTAAACGTTGAACTGATGTCTGTGCCCAGTGGGGGAATTGTTAGCCACAACTCACCCTGGCAGAATCCGTCAACCTCCTCATGTCCCAGACTACAGACGCATCGCCCCAGAGGAACCAGCCAATCGCCGTCCGCCCCACAGTACAGTTTAGGCGTGTCCCTCTCCTCTGCGTTCTCCACGCACGCTCCCCGCACCTCCACCAGCGAGGAGGAGTCGACCCTTGGCACCGTGTCTGGGAACGCTGCCAGGTTCCTCAGAGTGGACGGACAGCGCTTAGATAAGGAGAGACATAGACAGTCAGTACAGTGCCTTGCCAAAGTATTCACCCCCCTTGGCGTTTTTCCTATTTTGTTGCATTACAACCTGTAATTTAAATGGATTTTTATTTGGATTTCATGTAATGGACAAACACAAAATAATCCAAATTGATGAAGTGAAAATAAAAAAATAAAACATGCATATGTATTCACCCCCTTTGCTATGAAGCCCCTAAATAAGATCTGGTGCAACCAATTACCTTCAGAAGACACATAATTAGTTAAATAAAGTCCACTTGTGTGCAATCTAAGTGTCACATGATCTCAGTATATATACACCTGTTCTGAAAGGCCCCAGAGTCTGCAACACCACTAAGCAAGGGGCACCATGAAGACCAAGGAGCTCTCCAAACAGGTCAGGGACAAAGTTGTGGAGAAGTACAGATCAGGGTTGGGTTATAAAACAATATCCGAAACGTTGAACATCCCATGGAGCACCATTAAATCCGTTATTAAAAAATGGAAAGAATATGGCACCACAACAAACCTGCCAAGAGAGGGCCCCACACCAAAACTCACGGACCAGGCAAGGAGGGCATTAATCAGAGAGGCAACAAAGAGACCAAAGATAACCCTGAAGGAGCTGCAAAGCTCCACAGCGGAGATTGGAGTATCTGTCCATAGGACCACTTTAAGCCGTACACTCCACAGAGCTGGGCTTTACGGAAAAGTGGCCAGAAAAAAGACATTGCTTAAAGAAATAATTAAGCAAACATGTTTGGTGTTCGCCAAAAGGCATGTGGGAGACTCCCCAAACATATGGAAGAAGGTACTCTGGTCAGCTTTTTGGCCATCAAGGAAAACGCTATGTCTGGTGCAAACCCAACACCTCTCATCACCCCGAGAACACCATCCCCACAGTGAAGCATGGTGGTGGCAGCATCATGATGTGGGGATGTTTTTCATTGGCAGGAACTGGGAAACTGGGCAGAATTGAAGGAATAATGGGTGGCGCTAAATACAGGATTTATTTTTTTGAGAAACCTGTTTCACTCTTCCAGAGATTTGAGACTGGGACGGAGGTTCACCTTCCAGCAGGACAATGACCCAAAGCATACTACTAATGTTATGCTGGTGAATGAGGACCCAAAAGCGACGTAATAGAAACAGAGTCTTTATTCCAGTCTTAAACAAACAATGATTCTCCTGGATATTATCAAAGGTAAATCCAAAACAGGAAACCGAAATCCTCTCGTCAGTAGAGAGGAACGACTGGAGACACGACCACAGACTGCAGGTCGCTTCAGGAAGGCACAGGCCGTAGCTGACATAGACACCTGCTCACACGCAGCATCTGAAGAAGGCAAAAACACGACAGGGCGGAACAAGGACACAGAACAGCAAACATCAAACAAGAATCCGACAAGGACAGAAGCGGAAAACAGAGGGAGAAATAGGGACTCTAATCAGAGGGCAAAATAGGGGACAGGTGTGAAAGAGTAAATGAGGTCGTTAGGAGAATGAGAAACAGCTGGGAGCAGGAACGGAACGATAGAGAGAGAGAGCGGGAGAGGGAGGAGGAGAGAGAGGGATAGAAAGAGGGAAAGAACCTAATAAGACCAGCAGAGGGAAGCACAGGGACAAGACATGATGATCAAAGACAAAACATGACAACTAAAGCAACACTTGAGTGGTTTAAGTGGAAACATTTAAATGTGTTGGAATTGCCTAGTCAAAGCCCAGACCTCAATCAAATTGAGAATCTGTGGTATGACTTAAAGATTGCTGTACACCAGCGGAACCCATCCAACTTGAAGGAGCTGGAGCAGTTTTGCCTTGAAGAATGGGCAAAAATCCCAGTGGCTAGATGTGCCAAGCTTATAGAGACATACCCCAAGAGACTTGCAGCTGTAATTGCTGCAAAAGGTGGCTCTACAAAGTATTGACATTGGAGGGAGTGAATAGTTATGCAAGTTTTCTGTTTTATTGTCTTATTTCTTGTTTGTTTCACAATAAAAAAAATATTTTGCATCTTCAAAGTGGTAGGCATGTTGTGTAAATCAAATGATACAAACCCCACCAAAAATCAGTTTTAATTACAGATTGTACAGATAGATAGATGGAGGGAGGGAGGGAGGGAGGGAGGGAGGGGAGGGAGGGAGGGATAAATACATTACATAAACATCACAATACCTTATAGAACACCTTGACGGAGACCAGAGCGATACACGCCCCCACATCCTGGAACGCCAGGTAGAAGCCCTGCCGGGTCACGGGGCCGACCTCTCTGACCTCAAATCAAATGAACGTTGTATTTGTCATCGGCTTACAGTAGAGCGTAGGCTACACAATGAAATGATCTCTCCTCTCAAACAGCATCTATTATAACGGCAGCAAACAGGGAGCATAGATTCAACATGGCTCCGTAAAGACGTGCGCCGAGACCTCGACCCTCAGAGTCCATATTTTGAAAACAATTTCATTTTCTGAAAGAGTTTTGTAGTAATATACATTTTTACACTTGGCACATCTAGTAGATTAAGCAACAAGTGTTGTGTTATGTCTGGTACGTGGCTGTGTTGTGTTACAGTATGTCTGGGACGTGGCTGTGTTGTGTTATGTCTGGGACCTGGCTGTGTTGTGTTATGTCTGGGACGTGGTGGGTTGTGTTACAGTATGTCTGGGACGTGGTGGGTCGTGTTACAGTATGTCTGGGACGTGGCTGTGTTGTGTTACAGTATGTCTGGGACGTGGCTGTGTTGTGTTACAGTATGTCTGGGACGTGGTGGGTTGTGTTACAGTATGTCTGGGACGTGGCTGTGTTGTGTTACAGTATGTCTGGGACGTGGTGGGTTGTGTTACAGTATGTCTGGGACGTGGCTGTGTTGTGTTACAGTATGTCTGGGACGTGGCTGTGTTGTGTTATGTCTGGGTCATGGCTGTGTTGTGTTACAGTATGTCTGGGACGTGGTGGGTTGTGTTACAGTATGTCTGGGACGTGGCTGTGTTGTGTTACAGTATGTCTGGGACGTAGCTGTGTTGTGTTATGTCTGGGTCGTGGCTGTGTTGTGTTATGTCTGGGACGTGGCTGTGTTGTGTTACAGTATGTCTGGGACGTGGCTGTGTTGTGTTATGTCTGGGTCGTGGCTGTGTTGTGTTATGTCTGGGACGTGGCTGTGTTGTGTTGTGTCTGGGTCGTGGCTGTGTTGTGTTATGTCTGGGACGTGGCTGTGTTGTGTTATGTCTGGGACGTGGCTGTGTTGTGTTATGTCTGGGACGTGGCTGTGTTGTGTTATGTCTGGGACGTGGCTGTGTTTTGTTATGTCTGGGACGTGGCTGTGTTGTGTTATGTCTGGGACGTGACTGCATTGTGTTACAGTATGTCTGGGACGTGGCTGTGTTGTGTTATGTCCCAATTTGTAAGTCGCTCTGGATAAGAGCGTCTGCTAAATGACTTAAATGTAAATGTGTTACAGTATGTCTGGGACGTGGCTGTGTTGTGTTATGTCTGGGACGTGGCTGTGTTGTGTTATGTCTGGGACGTGGCTGTGTTGTGTTATGTCTGGGATGTGGCTGTGTTGTGTTATGTCTGGAACGTGGCTGTGTTGTGTTACAGTATGTCTGGGACGTGGCTGTGTTGTGTTATGTCTGGGACATGGTTGTGTTGTGTTACAGTATGTATGCTACAAAGATGCTCTCAACAGATTACTGTAGTGAATGTATATGTGGACTCCCCCAGGTAATATTCTGGGTCAACAGATTACTGTAGTGAATGTATATATGGACTCCCCCAGGTAATATTCTGGGTCAACAGATTACTGTAGTGAATGTATATATGGACTCCCCCAGGTAATATTCTGGATCAACAGATTACTGTAGTGAATGTATATGTGGACTCCCCCAGGTAATATTCTGGGTCAACAGATTACTGTAGTGAATGTATATGTGGACTCCCCCAGGTAATATTCTGGGTCAACAGATTACTGTAGTGAATGTATATGTGGACTCCCCCAGGTAATATTCTGGGTCAACAGATTACTGTAGTGAATGTTATGCTCCAAACATGGACTCCCCCGAGATGTGATTATTTAACTGACACTGCAAGGGATTGGGGATATATCGGGAGATTTCAACTGTATTCTGAATAACAAGCTGGACAAGTCATCAACTGCTCCAGTCTCAAACCGTAGGGCCTCAAATGTTCTAACAAGCATCTGTGAATCATCTGGTTTATATAATTTTTTAAATATTTATTTAACTAGGCAAGTTAGTTAAGAACAAATTCTTATTTACAATGACGGCCTACACCGGCCAAACCCGGACGACGCCTGGGACAATTGTTGCGCCGCCCTTATGGGACACGCAATCACGGCCGGATGTGATACAGCCTGGATTCAAACCAGGGACTGTAGTGATGCCTCTTAGCACTGAGATGCAGTGCCTCAGACCGCGCAGCCACTCGGGACGTAGACGTGTGGAGAGAGCTAAATCCTAGAGACTGTCAGAGATGATACTTTCTACTCTAGACCCCATGCCCTGACCATGCCCTGACCATGCCCTGACCATGCCCTGACCATGCCCTGACCATGCCCTGACCATGGTCTGACCATGCCCTGACCATGCCCTGACCATGCCCTGACCATGCCCTGACCATGCCCTGACCATGCCCTGACCATGCTCTGACCATGCCCTGACCATGCCCCGGTGTGTATAGATCTTGACCTCTGCACAACTTCCCTCAAAATGAGATATTGGAGACTTAATGTATCTCTCCTTAAAAACTCTGTTATTAAAGATGAGATATCACATTACTGGCTTGACAACCAACTCTCTGCTGTTTCAGCTGCAACCATCCGGGATGCCGCTAAAGGGGTTACATTATCTCCCAATCGTCTCTGATCAAAGAAGATTAGATTGAAAAAGTGGGGAATTTGTAGTTTGAGGTAAAGAACTTAGAACTTTTACATAAACAACAGCCATCCCAGGGAATCTGGAACTGACTAACTCACTGTGCTGAGGACAAACTCGATTTAGACCACACAAATCACGTTTTTTTTTAAACTTACGTTTTTTTACCAAGGAAAGAAATTGGCAACCGACCAAGGCGTCTACTTGCACACCAGCTTCTAAAATAACAAGGTCTATAAGGACGGCAGATGGCTCCACTATTTCTGATCCATTGCTAATCAATAATACAGTTGGTGACTTCTATCAATCTCTTTATACTTCTCAACGGGGTGGCAGGTAGCCTAGCGAAAGGTTGCTAGATCGAATCGCTGAGCTGATAAGGTAAAAATCTGTCGTTCTGCCCCTGAACAAGGCTGTTAACCCAGTGTTCCTAGGCCATCATTGTAAATAAGAATTTGTTCTTAAGTGACTTGCCTAGTTACATAAAAAATAAAATAACTACAGGAGGGAGAATCTGGTTCCTGTTGTGGTCGTATGTAGAAAGACTCCCATCTAAATGAGAATCTGGTTCCCCGTTGTGGTCGTACGTAGAAAGACTCCCATTTAAATGAGAATCTGGTTCCTGTTGTGGTCGTACGTAGAAAGACTCCCATTTAAATGAGAATCTGGTTCCTGTTGTGGTCGTACGTAGAAAGACTCCCATATACTGCTGTCTTTTAATTGTATGACTGCTCCTTTTAGGTCATATTTTTCACTGTATTTTGACTCCCTGTACTCAGTCTGTGTAGTACACATTGTTTTGTTGTTTGTGTAAACTCTGATCAAATAAAAAAAATACAATTCTAATGAAAATATAATTTAAAAAAAGTAGTTTTTGTCTCAAGGAGACAAAAGAGCACTGAAGTATAAGACCGTAATTCATGTAATATTCAACCAAACTGACCTCCGTGTTGAGGCGCAGAACGCGGTCGCCCAGGTCCGTCTGTGTGAAGCTCTCATCGGCAGCAATGGTGTCCACCTTCAAATGAAATCATATCCAATATGTTTTAGTCATATGCACAGCATACCAGCGTAGTAGTGTCACAGTACAATTAACTGCTTGCAAGCTCTCCTCTTAGACAGTAACAACAGGTATAAAATAACTCTCCTCTTTAACAGCTATAAAATAACTCTCCTCTTTAACAGTAACAACAGCTATAAAACAGCTATGAACACTTGGTCATGTTTTGTTTTGTCTTAGTCTGTCACCAAGATAATAACATGTAAATAAGGTATATGAAAGGGAAGAACACTATGTCAATACATCATGAGTCAAAATGTCCAATAAGTGAAAAAAGCCAGCAGCACCCCATCCTGAATCCCACCGCTGGCTTGCCTCAGAAGCTAAGCAGGGCTGGTCCTGGTTGGTCCCTGGATGGGAGACCAGGTGCTGCTGGAAGTGGTGTTGGAGTAGGAGGCACTCTTCCCTCTGGTCTAAAGAGATCCCACTGCTGGCTTGCCTCAGAAGCTAAGCAGGGCTGGTCCTGGTTGGTCCCTGGATGGGAGACCAGATGCTGCTGGAAGTGGTGTTGGAGTAGGAGGCACTCTTCCCTCTGGTCTAAAGAGATCCCACTGCTGGCTTGCCTCAGAAGCTAAGCAGGGCTGGTCCTGGTTGGTCCCTGGATGGGAGACCAGATGCTGCTGGAAGTGGTGTTGGAGGGCCAGTAGGAGGCACTCTTCCCTCTGGTCTAAAGAGATCCCAATGCCCCAGGGCAGTGATTGGGGACATTGTCCTGTGTAGGGTGGGATCTTTCGGACGTGACGTTAAACGGGTGTCCTGACTCTCTGTGGTCATTAAAGATCCCATTGCATTTATCGCAAGAGTAAAGGTGTTAAACCCGGTGTCCTGGGTAAAATGTCCAGCCTGGCCCTCAACCCATAACCACCTAATCTTCCCCAGTTTACAATTGGCTCATTCATCCCCCTCCTCTTCCCTGTAACTATTCCCCAAGGTCGATGCTGTAAATGACAACGTGTTCTCAGTCAACCTACCTGGTCAAATAAGAGTTTAAAAAGAAAATCAAATCAAAAGTAAGAACACCTTGTCAACACGTAGGATTGTATAAAACTAGACCTTGGCGTAGTCGGCAGGTCTGAAACGCGTGGCGGCGGGGTGTGGCTCATCTGTCTGGAGGTAGAGGAGGTTAAAGGTCTCCTTGCAGGTACCAGACACCCAGGGGATGGAGTTACAGTCTCTCAGGGTGAACCGCAGCTCCACGTACACCTGAAGGTAACAGAAAATACACCTTGATTTACCTGCAGAAGTAACACAACTGGGCTATATATTACCTTCTGTGCTGCCTGGTGTATATTATTATTACAATTATACTATATATTATACTATATATTACCTTCTGTGCTGCCTGGTGTATATTATTATTACAATTATACTATATATTATACTATATATTATTATATATTACCTTCTGTGCTGCCTGGCGTATATTATTATTACAATTATACTATATATTATACTATATATTATTATATATTACCTTCTGTGCTGCCTGGCGTATATTACAATTATACTATATATTATACTATATTACCTTCTGTGCTGCCTAGCGTATATTATTATTACAATTATACTATATATTATACTATATATTATACTATATATTACCTTCTGTGCTGCCTGGCGTATATTATTATTACAATTATACTATATATTATACTATATATTACCTTCTGTGCTGCCTGGCGTATATTACAATTATACTATATATTATACTATATTACCTTCTGTGCTGCCTAGCGTATATTATTATTACAATTATACTATATATTATACTATATATTATACTATATATTACCTTCTGTGCTGTCTGGTGTATATTATTATTACAATTATACTATATATTATACTATATATTATACTATATATTACCTTCTGTGCTGCCTGGCGTATATTATTATTACAATTATACTATATATTATACTATATATTATTATATATTACCTACTGTGCTGCCTGGTGTATATTATTATTACAATTATACTATATATTATACTATATATTACCTTCTGTGCTGCCTGGCGTATATTATTATTACAATTATACTATATATTATACTATATATTATTATATATTACCTACTGTGCTACCTGGTGTATATTATTATTACAATTATACTATATATTATACTATATATTATTATATATTACCTTCTGTGCTGCCTGGTGTATATTATTATTACAATTATACTATATATTATACTATATATTATTATATATTACCTTCTGTGCTGCCTGGTGTATATTATTATTACAATTATACTATATATTATACTATATATTACCTTCTGTGCTGCCTGGTGTATATTATTATTACAATTATACTATATATTATACTATATATTACCTTCTGTGCTGCCTGGTGTACATTATTATTACAATTATACTATATATTATACTATATTACCTTCTGCGCTCCCTGGCGTATATCAATATTAGTATTATACTGTATATTATTATATATTACCTTCTGTGCTGCCTGGTGTATATTATTATTACAATTATACTATATATTATACTATATATTATTATATATTACCTTCTGTGCTGTCTGGTGTATATTATTATTACAATTATACTATATATTATACTATATATTATTATATATTACCTTCTGTGCTGTCTGGTGTATATTATTATTACAATTATACTATATATTATACTATATATTATTATATATTACCTTCTGTGCTGCCTGGTGTATATTATTATTACAATTATACTATATATTATACTATATATTATTATATATTACCTTCTGCGCTCCCTGGCGTATATTATTATTACAATTATACTATATATTATTATATATTACCTTCTGTGCTGCCTGGTGTATATTATTATTACAATTATACTATATATTATACTATATATTATTATATATTACCTTCTGTGCTGTCTGGTGTATATTATTATTACAATTATACTATATATTATACTATATATTATTATATATTACCTTCTGTGCTGCCTGGTGTATATTATTATTACAATTATACTATATATTACCTTCTGTGCTGCCTGGTGTACATTAGTATTATACTATATATTATTATATATTACCTTCTGTGCTGCCTGGTGTACATTAGTATTATACTATATATTATAATATATATTCCTTCTGTACTGCCTGGTGTATATTATTAGTATTATACTATATATTATTATATATTACCTACTGTACTGCCTGGTGTATATTATTAGTATTGTACTATATATTATTATATATTTCCTTCTGTGCTGCCTGGTGTATTTTATTATTAGTATTATACTATATATTATTATATATTACCTACAGTACTGCCTGGTGTATATTATTATTACAATTATACTATATATTATTATATATTACCTACAGTACTGCCTGGTGTATATTATTATTACAATTATACTATATATTATTATATATTACCTACAGTACTGCCTGGTGTATATTATTATTACAATTATACTATATATTATTATATATTACCTACTGTACTGCCTGGTGTATATTATTAGTATTATACTATATATTATTATATATTACCTACTGTACTGCCTGGTGTATATTATTAGTATTATACTATATATTATTATATATTACCTACTGTACTGCCTGGTGTATATTATTAGTATTATACTATATATTATTATGTATTACCTTCTGTTCTGCCTGGTGTATATTATTAGTAGTATTATACTATATATTATTATATATTACCTTCTGTGCTGCCTGGTGTATATTATTAGTATTGTACTATATATTATTATATATTACCTACTGTACTGCCTGGTGTATATTATTAGTATTATACTATATATTATTATGTATTACCTTCTGTTCTGCCTGGTGTATATTATTAGTAGTATTATACTATATATTATTATATATTACCTTCTGTGCTGCCTGGTGTATATTATTAGTATTGTACTATATATTATTATATATTACCTACTGTGCTGCCTGGTGTATATTATTAGTATTGTACTATATATTATTATATATTACCTTCTGTGCTGCCTGGCGCTGGATCCAATTGGACCGTAGCCAGTTGTTCTGGTTGGGCTCCATCACATGACACACCTGGAAGGTGTGGATAGGTCTGTTCTGTTCATCCATCTCTGTTATCGCATCCCACTGGAGGGGGAGGGAGAGAGAGAGAGAGAGGGGAGAGGGGAGAGGGGAGAGGGGAGAGGGGAGAGAGAGAGAGAGAGAGAGAGAGAGAGAGAGAGAGAGAGAGAGAGAGAGAGAGAGAGAGAGAGAGAGAGAGAGAGAGAGAGAGAGAGAGAGAGAGAGGGAGGGAGGGAGGGAGGGAGGGAGGGAGGGAGGGAGGGAGGGAGGGAGGGAGGATAAGTTGGAAGACAGGAGAAAGGGATGAAACAGAAGACAGGATCATGATCTATAAAGACATCACATTACCATGGTAACAGTAGAGCCATGGTTGCTGGACCACCCGGTGGCTGTCTCCTATAGTCCATGAGAGACAGACCTGACGCTGACTGTCTGTGGGTCTTACTGGTGTTTTCACAACTCTTACATCAGCCAGCCAGCCACAACAGCACCGCAGTACCCTAACACACTCTCCTCTCCTCTCCTCTCCTCTCCTCTCCTCTCCTCTCCTCTCCTCTCCTCTCCTCTCCTCTCCCCTCCTCTCCTCTCCTCTCCTCTCCCCTCCTCTCCTCTCCTCTCCTCTCCTCTCCTCTCCTCTCCTCTCCTCTCCTCCCCTCCCTTCCCTTCCCCTCCCCTCCCTTCCCCTCTCCTCCTCTTCTCCCCTCCCCTCTCCTCTCCTCTCCTCCCTCTCCTCTCCTCTCCTCCCTCCCCCCCCCCTCCTCTCCTCTCCTCCCCTCCCCTCCCCTCTCCTCTCCTCTCCTCCCCTCCCCTCCCCTCTCCTCCTCTCCTCTCCTCTGAGAGAGAGAACCAACTCTGAATCCCTACTAACATTGGTAGAGCTGTTTCCCCTACAGCGTTTAATGGGTGTAGATTTACAGGGTAAAGTCAAGGCCATCTTGAGTTACTTCAATCATGAATATTTCTCATGATAATACGTGGTGTTGACAGGGTAATGCTCAGTGTACGGGCTTGTGGTCTTGATGGGGTAATGCTCAGTGTATGGGTCTGTGGTCTTGACAGGGTAATGCTCAGTGTATGGACTTGTGGTCTTGACAGGGTAATGCTCAGTGTATGGACTTGTGGTCTTAGCAGGGTAATGCTCAGTGTATGGACTTGTGGTCTGACAAGGTAATGCTCAGTGTATGGACTTGTGGTCTTGACAGGGTCATGCTCAGTGTATGGGCTTGTGGTCTTGACAGGGTAATGCTCAGTGTATGGGTTTGTGGTCTTGACAGGGTAATGCTCAGTGTATGGGCCTGTGGTGTTGACAGGGTAATGCTCAGTGTATGGACTTGTGGTCTTAGCAGGGTAATGCTCAGTGTATGGACGTGTGGTCTTGACAGGGTAATGCTCAGTGTATGGGCTCGTGGACTTGACAGGGTAATGCTCAGTGTATGGACTTGCGGTCTGACAGGGTAATGCTCAGTGTATGGACTTGTGGTCTTGACAGGGTCATGCTCAGTGTATGGGCTTGTGGTCTTGACAGGGTAATGCTCAGTGTATGGGCCTGTGGTGTTGACAGGGTAATGCTCAGTGTATGGACTTGTGGTCTTAGCAGGGTAATGCTCAGTGTATGGACTTGTGGTCTTGACAGGGTAATGCTCAGTGTATGGGCTCGTGGTCTTGACAGGGTATTGCTCAGTGTATGGACTTGCGGTCTTGACAGGGTAATGCTCAGTGTATGGGCCAGTGGTCTTGACAGTGTAATGCTCAGTGTATGGGTCTGTGGTCTTGACAGGGTAATGCTCAGTGTATGGGCCAGTGGTCTTGACAGGGTAATGCTCAGTGTACGGGCTTGTGGTCTTGACAGGGTAATGCTCAGTGTATGGGCCAGTGGTCTTGACAGGGTAATGCTCAGTGTATGGGCCAGTGGTCTTGACAGGGTAATGCTCAGTGTAATGGGCTTGTGGTCAATCTCTAAGTGGCCCTAAAATATAGCCTCCACCACAGAGCTTAACAGACTCTCCAATAGCGACTAGGTTGAGCTCCAACCTTCAGTCTCAGGTCTGTCTGCCTGCCTGACCTCTCTCCCTCCATTTGTGCCCTGGCATGTTGTGATGCAATGACAGCCGGGCGAAGAAAGAGAGAGGAGGACAGGATGGAATATGGAGGGCGGTAGGAGGGAGGGGAGGCGGAGGGGTGGAGGGAGGGCAGGGGTGAGGGGGGACAGGGGGAGGGGAGGCAGAAGGGTGGAGGGAGGACAAGGGTGAGGGAGGAAGGGGGAGGGAAGGCAGAGGGGTGGAGGGAGGACAAGGGTGAGGGAGGCAGGGGGAGCGGAGGCAGAGGGGTGGAGGGATAAGGTATATTGTTCAGTGAATGTCGTAAGACAGGAGAAAGGCAGATAACAGTGTCTGTGATGGAGGAAGAACAAATCGCTGCCTGCCAATCACACTGTACATTGTATCTTAGCTGAGGGGTCATGTATCTTAGCTGAGGGACCATGTATCTTAGCTGGGGGGCCATGTATATTAGCTGAGGGGCCATGTATCTTAGCTGGGGGGCCATGTATCTTAGCTGAGCGGTCATGTATCTTAGCTGGGGGGCCATGTATCTTAGCTGAGGGGCCATGTATCTTAGCTGGGGGCCATGTATCTTAGCTGAGGGACCATGTATCTTAGCTGGGGGGCCATGTATCTTAGCTGAGGGGCCATGTATCTTAGCTGGGGGGCCATGTATCTTAGCTGGGGGGCCATGTATCTTAGCTGAGGGACCATGTATCTTAGCTGGGGGGCCATGTATCTTAGCTGGGGGGCCATGTATCTTAGCTGAGGGACCATGTATCTTAGCTGGGGGACCATGTATCTTAGCTGAGGGACCATGTATCTTAGCTGGGGGGCCATGTATCTTAGCTGGGGGGCCATGTATCTTAGCTGGGGGGCCATGTATCTTAGCTGGGGGGCCATGTATCTTAGCTGAGGGGCCATGTATCTTAGCTGAGGGGCCATGTATCTTAGCTGAGGGGCCATGTATCTTAGCTGGGGGACCATGTATCTTAGCTGAGGGGCCATGTATCTTAGCTGGGGGCCATGTATCTTAGCTGGGGGACCATGTATCTTAGCTGGGGGGCCATGTATCTTAGCTGAGGGGCCATGTATCTTAGCTGAGGGACCATGTATCTTAGCTGGGGGACCATGTATCTTAGCTGAGGGGCCATGTATCTTAGCTGAGGGGCCATGTATCTTAGCTGAGGGACCATGTATCTTAGCTGGGGGGCCATGTATCTTAGCTGAGGGGCCATGTATCTTAGCTGAGGGGCCATGTATCTTAGCTGGGGGGCCATGTATCTTAGCTGGGGGGCCATGTATCTTAGCTGAGGGACCATGTATCTTAGCTGGGGGACCATGTATCTTAGCTGAGGGACCATGTATCTTAGCTGGGGGGCCATGTATCTTAGCTGGGGGGCCATGTATCTTAGCTGGGGGGCCATGTATCTTAGCTGGGGGGCCATGTATCTTAGCTGAGGGGCCATGTATCTTAGCTGAGGGGCCATGTATCTTAGCTGAGGGGCCATGTATCTTAGCTGAGGGACCATGTATCTTAGCTGAGGTGCCATGTATCTTAGCTGGGGGGCCATGTATCTTAGCTGGGGGGCCATGTATCTTAGCTGAGGGGCCATGTATCTTAGCTGAGGGGCCATGTATCTTAGCTGGGGGACCATGTATCTTAGCTGAGGGGCCATGTATCTTAGCTGGGGGGCCATGTATCTTAGCTGAGGGGCCATGTAACGGAACAGAGAACAGAGACCAGCAAGAAAACCCATATGAGAGGAGAGAGAATAGATGAGAATGGATGAGATCAATCTGGTAGAAGTCACGACTTTCTGTCCATAGGATGTCCAGGACACATCTGGTGGACCCTGATAGGGAGAGAGAGAGAGACAGAGAGAGACAGAGAGAGAGAGAGAGAGAGAGAGAGAGAGAGAGAGAGAGAGAGAGAGAGAGAGAGAGAGAGAGAGAGAGAGAGAGAGAGAGAGAGAGAGAGAGAGAGAGAGAGAGAGAGAGAGAGAGAGAGAGAGAGAGAGAGAGAGAGAGAGAGAGAGACAGAGAGAGAGAGAGCGAGAGAGAGAGAGAGAGACAGAGACAGAGAGACAGAGAGAGAGAGAGAGAGAGAGGGAGAGAGAGGGAGAGAGAGGGAGAGAGAGACAGAGAGACAGAGAGAGACGGAGAGAGACGGAGAGAGAGGGAGAGAGAGACAGAGAGAGACAGAGAGAGACAGAGAGAGACAGAGAGAGACAGAGACAGAGAGAGAGAGAGAGAGAGAGAGAGAGAGAGAGAGAGAGAGAGAGAGAGAGAGAGAGAGAGAGAGAGAGAGAGAGACAGAGAGACAGAGAGAGAGAGAGAGAGAGAGAGAGAGAGAGAGAGATGCTCCATGTGTGCCTAATGCTGACAGCGTCACAGGCCCCTAGCGATCAGATTTCTGTCTGTCACAGCTGGTGGCCATTTAAACCTGAAGACACCCAGACATTATCTAACAGTGGCTGGTGGTCCATTAAACCTGAAGAGACCCAGACATTATCTAACAGTGGCTGGTGGTCCATTAAACCTGAAGAGACCCAGACATTATCTAACAGTGGCTGGTGGTCCATTAAACCTGAAGACACCCAGGCATTATCTAACAGTGGCTGGTGGTCCGTTAAACCTGAAGAGACCCAGACATTAGACAGAGAGAGAGAGAGAGAGAGAGAGAGAGACTACCGATGCTGAAGGACTGACCATGTAGTGTCCTTTACAGAGAAGGAAATGAATGAGTTTTACACCTGCTGCAGACTAGAGAGAGAGAGAGAGAGAGAGAGAGAGAGAGAGAGAGAGAGAGAGAGAGAGAGAGAGACTACCGAAGCTGACGGACTGACCATGTAGTGTCCTTTACAGAGAAGGAAACGAAGGAGTTTTACACCTGCTGCAGACTAGAGAGAGAGAGAGAGAGAGAGAGAGAGAGAGAGAGAGAGAGAGAGAGAGAGGGCTACCGATGCTGATGGACTGACCATGTAGTATCCTTTACAGAGAAGGATACGAAGGAGGAGTTTCAGTCAATATATTTGGTCTGTGTCTCAAGTGACACCCTGTTCCCTATATTGTGCACTATATATGGGCCCTGGTCCAAAGCAGGGCACTATGTAGGGAATAGCGTGCCATAGGGCCTTCGTACAAAGTAGTGCACTATATATGGAATAGGTGACTATATAGGGAAGATGTGCATTATATAAGGAAAGGGTGCACTATATAGGGAATAGGTGCACTATTAGGGAATAGGTGCACTATATATGTTAGATACAACACCAGACAGTCAGCTGTCTGTCTGTCTGTCTGTCTGTCTGTCTGTCTGTCTGTCTGTCTGTCTGTCTGTCTGTCTGTCTGTCTGTCTGTCTGTCTGTCTGTCTGTATGTCTGTCTGTCTGTCTGTCCACCAGACAGTAAGGTAAATGCTGAAGAGGTATGTAGAGTGGTGCATAGTGAACCTGTGATATCATGAAGGTCCCTCACTCCAGTCACTAAAACAGAGTAAACTACATGAGCAAAAGTATGTGGACACCTGCTCTTCGAACAACTCATTCCAGAATCATGGGCATTAATATGGAGTTGGTCCCCCCTTTGCTGCTATAACAGCCTCCACTCTTCTGGGAAGTCATTAATATGGAGTTGGACCCCCCTTTGCTGCTATAACAGCCTCCACTCTTCAGGGAAGTCATTAATATGGAGTTGGTCCCCCCTTTGCTGCTATAAAAGCCTCCACTCTTCTGGGAAGTCTTTAATATGGAGTTGGTCCCCCCTTTGCTGCTACAACAGCCTCCACTCTTCTGGGAAGTCATTAATATGGAGTTGGTCCCCCCCTTTGCTGCTATAACAGCCTCCACTCTTCTGGGAAGTCATTAATATGGAGTTGGTTCCCCCCTTTGCTGCTATAACAGCCTCCACTCTTCTGGGAAGTCATTAATATGGAGATGGTCCCCCCTTTGCTGCTATAACAGCCTCCACTCTTCAGGGAAGGCATTAATATGGAGTTGGACCCCCCCCTTTGCTGCTACAACAGCCTACACTCTTCTGGGAAGTCATTAATATGGAGTTGGACCCCCCCCCTTTGCTGCTATAACAGCCTCCACTCTTCAGGGAAGGCATTAATATGGAGTTGGACCCCCCCCTTTGCTGCTACAACAGCCTACACTCTTCTGGGAAGTCATTAATATGGAGTTGGACCCCCCCCCCTTTGCTGCTATAACAGCCTCCACTCTTCAGGGAAGTCATTAATATGGAGTTGGACCCCCCCCCTTTGCTGCTATAACAGCCTCCACTCTTCAGGGAAGTCATTAATATGGAGTTGGACCCCCCCCCTTTGCTGCTATAACAGCCTCCACTCTTCAGGGAAGGCATTAATATGGAGTTGGACCCCCCCCCTTTGCTGCTATAACAGCCTCCACTCTTCAGGGAAGTCATTAATATGGAGTTGGACCCCCCCCCTTTGCTGCTATAACAGCCTCCACTCTTCAGGGAAGGCATTAATATGGAGTTGGACCCCCCCCCCTTTGCTGCTATAACAGCCTCCACTCTTCAGGGAAGTCATTAATATGGAGTTGGACCCCCCCCCTTTGCTGCTATAACAGCCTCCACTCTTCAGGGAAGGCATTAATATGGAGTTGGACCCCCCCCCTTTGCTGCTATAACAGCCTCCACTCTTCAGGGAAGGCATTAATATGGAGTTGGACCCCCCCCCTTTGCTGCTATAACAGCCTCCACTCTTCAGGGAAGGCATTAATATGGAGTTGGACCCCCCCCCTTTGCTGCTATAACAGCCTCCACTCTTCAGGGAAGTCATTAATATGGAGTTGGACCCCCCTTTGCTGCTATAACAGCCTCCACTCTTCAGGGAAGGCATTAATATGGAGTTGGACCCCCCCCCTTTGCTGCTATAACAGCCTCCACTCTTCAGGGAAGTCATTAATATGGAGTTGGACCCCCCCCCTTTGCTGCTATAACAGCCTCCACTCTTCAGGGAAGGCATTAATATGGAGTTGGACCCCCCCCCTTTGCTGCTATAACAGCCTCCACTCTTCAGGGAAGTCATTAATATGGAGTTGGACCCCCCTTTGCTGCTATAACAGCCTCCACTCTTCAGGGAAGGCATTAATATGGAGTTGGACCCCCCCCCTTTGCTGCTATAACAGCCTCCACTCTTCAGGGAAGTCATTAATATGGAGTTGGACCCCCCCCCTTTGCTGCTATAACAGCCTCCACTCTTCAGGGAAGGCATTAATATGGAGTTGGACCCCCCCCCTTTGCTGCTATAACAGCCTCCACTCTTCAGGGAAGGCATTAATATGGAGTTGGACCCCCCCCCTTTGCTGCTATAACAGCCTCCACTCTTCAGGGAAGGCATTAATATGGAGTTGGACCCCTCTTTGCTGCTATAACAGCCTCCACTCTTCAGGGAAGTCATTAATATGGAGTTGGACCCCCCCCTTTGCTGCTATAACAGCCTCCACTCTTCAGGGAAGGCATTAATATGGAGTTGGACCCCCCCCCTTTGCTGCTATAACAGCCTCCACTCTTCAGGGAAGGCATTAATATGGAGTTGGACCCCCCCCCTTTGCTGCTATAACAGCCTCCACTCTTCAGGGAAGGCATTAATATGGAGTTGGACCCCCCCTTTGCTGCTATAACAGCCTCCACTCTTCAGGGAAGTCATTAATATGGAGTTGGACCCCCCTTTGCTGCTATAACAGCCTCCACTCTTCAGGGAAGGCATTAATATGGAGTTGGACCCCCCCCCTTTGCTGCTATAACAGCCTCCACTCTTCAGGGAAGGCATTAATATGGAGTTGGACCCCCCCCCTTTGCTGCTATAACAGCCTCCACTCTTCAGGGAAGGCATTAATATGGAGTTGGACCCCCCCCCTTTGCTGCTATAACAGCCTCCACTCTTCAGGGAAGGCATTAATATGGAGTTGGACCCCCCTTTGCTGCTATAACAGCCTCCACTCTTCTGGGAAGTCATTAATATGGAGTTGGACCCCCCTTTGCTGCTATAACAGCCTCCACTCTTCAGGGAAGGCCTTGGAACTCGGTAGTGAGTGTTGCAACCGAGGACAGGTGATTTTTACGCGCTACAGCGCTCGACGGTCCCGTTCTGTGAGCTTGTGTGGCCTACCACTTCGCGGCTGAGCCTTTGTTGCTCCTAGACGTTTCCACTTCATAATAACAGCACTTACAGTGGACCGGGGGGCAGCTCTAGCAGGGCAGAAATGTGATGAACTGACTTGTTGGAAAGGTGGCATCCGGTGCCACGTTGAAAGTCACTGAACTCTTCAGTATGACCATTCTACTGCCAATGTTTGTCTATGGAGATTGCATGGCGGTGTGCTCGATTTTATACACCTTCCAGCAACGGGTGTGGCTGAAATTGCCAAATCCACTAATTTGAAGGGGTGTCCACATACCTTTTGTATATATAGTGTCTCTTTTTTTAGGGGAGACGTTCACTCATCCTCCCACAGCTGAATCTCCATCCATTCCTAGCACAGCAACCGTCTACAGGAAGTGACTTGACAAAGACGGTCAGGGGTTCAAAAGCGTTGACGCGTTGCAATGTGAATGTGACGTCTAAAGTTGTCTGGGGGGAAAATCCAGACTCCACAGAGCTCAGTTTCAATCTGGATTCCTTCACAGTGTAGGAAAAGTCCATACAAATCATTTAACCACTGCTAAACCGGGTCACTACAGACACAATGTGATGTGTTGAAAAGTTAGCGGTATGTCAAGGTTGTCTAGGCGATGAAATCACTCGAGCTGCAATATCCTGACCCAGAGAGGTCAGAGAGCAGGACAGAACCATCCTTCATTTAGGTGGCAACGTTAAAGTCCCTACCGACTACATTACCCACAGCCTATTAGTGTATATCCTGAGTCATATAACAACTACATTACCCACAGCATATTAGTTTATATCCTGAGTCATATAACAACTACATTACCCACAGCCTATTAGTTTATATCCTGAGTCATATAACAACTACATTATCCACAGCCTATTAGTTTATATCCTGACTTAGAGTCATATAACAACTACATTACCCACAGCCTATTAGTTTATATCCTGAGTCATATAACAACTACATTATCCACAGCCTATTAGTTTATATCCTGACTTAAAGTCATATAACAACTACATTACCCACAGCATATTAGTTTATATCCTGAGTCATATAACAACTACATTACCCACAGCATATTAGTTTATATCCTGAGTCATATAACAACTACATTACCCACAGCCTATTAGTTTATATCCTGACTCATAAAACAACTACATTACCCACAGCATGTTAGTTAATATCCTGAGTCATATAACAACTACATTACCCACAGTATATTAGTTAATATCCTGAGTCATATAACAACTACATTATCCACAGCCTATTAGTGTATATCCTGAGTCATATAACAACTACATTACCCACAGCATATTAGTTTATATCCTGAGTCATATAACAACTACATTACCCACAGCCTATTAGTTTATATCCTGACTCATAAAACAACTACATTACCCACAGCATGTTAGTTAATATCCTGAGTCATATAACAACTACATTACCCACAGTATATTAGTTAATATCCTGAGTCATATAATAACTACATTACCCACAGCCTATTAGTTTATATCCTGACTTAGAGTCATATAACAACTACATTACCCACAGCATGTTAGTTAATATCCTGAGTCATATAACAACTACATTACCCACAGTATATTAGTTAATATCCTGAGTCATATAATAACTACATTACCCACAGCATATTCGTTTATATCCTGAGTCATATAACAACTACATTACCCACAGCCTATTAGTTTATATCCTGAGTCATATAACAACTACATTATCCACAGCCTATTAGTTTATATCCTGACTTAGAGTCAAATAACAACTACATTACCCACAGCATATTAGTTTATATCCTGAGTCATATAACAACTACATTACCCACAGCATATTAGTTTATATCCTGAGTCATATAACAACTACATTATCCACAGCCTATTAGTTTATATCCTGAGTCATATAACAACTACATTACCCACAGCATATTAGTTTATATCCTGAGTCATATAACAACTACATTACCCACAGCATATTAGTTTATATCCTGAGTCATATAACAACTACATTACCCACAGCATATTAGTTTATATCCTGAGTCATATAACAACTACATTACCCACAGCATATTAGTTTATATCCTGACTTAGGGTCATATAACGACTACATTACCCACAGCATATTAGTTTATATCCTGACTTAGAGTCATATAACGACTACATTACCCACAGCCTATTAGTTAATATCCTGAGTCATATAACGACTACATTACCCACAGCCTATTAGTTTATATCCTGACTTAGAGTCATATAACAACTTTACCTAAAGTACACCTGTGTTTGTTCTCCAGCTACAACAAACTCTTGGCAAAACTTTAGCAGAGGTGATTATGCATTAATTATGTAAATTAGTATGTATGCAGAGTAATTAGTCACCCTTCTTTGTTGCGCTATGTGAGTTATTGGTGTCTGTGTGCGTGTGCGTGTGCGTGTGTGTGTGTGTGTGTGTGTGTGTGTGTGCTAGAGTTATTGATGCTGCTCTGCTCTCTAGAGATTCTCCTCTTTAGGAACACAGAACACTAATCTAGTTAGGTGGAGGAGAGGAAAGATAGAGGAGAGGAGGGATGGAGAGATGGAGGGATGGAGGGATGGCGGAGAGGAGGGGTGGAGAGATGGAGGAGAGGAGGGGTGGAGAGATGGAGGGGTGGAGGAGAGGAAAGATAGAGGAGAGGAGGGATGGAGAGATGGAGGGATGGAGGAGAGGAGGGGTGGAGGAGAGGAGAGGAGGGGTGGAGGAGAGGAGGGGTGGAGAGATGGCGGGATGGCGGAGAGGAGGGGTGGAGGAGAGGAGAGATGGAGGGATGGAGGGATGGAGGAGAGGAGGGGTGGAGGAGAGGAGGGGTGGAGGAGAGGAAAGATAGAGGAGAGGAGGGATAGAGAGATGGAGGGATGGAGGAGAGGAGGGGTGGATGAGAGGAGAGGAGGGGTGGAGGAGAGGAGGGGTGGAGAGATGGCGGGATGGCGGAGAGGAGGGGTGGAGGAGAGGAGAGATGGAGGGATGGAGGGATGGAGGAGAGGAGGGGTGGAGGAGAGGAGGGGTGGAGGAGAGGAGGGGTGGAGGGGTGGAGGAGAGGAGGGGTGGAGGAGAGGAGGGGTGGAGGGATGGAGAGATGGCGGGGTGGAGGGATGGAGGAGAGGAGGGGTGGAGGGATGGAGGAGAGGAGGGGTGGAGGAGAGTAGGGGTGGAGGAGAGGAAAGATAGAGGAGAGGAGGGATGGAGAGGAGGGATGGAGGAGAGGAGGGGTGGAGGAGAGGAGGGATGGCGGAGAGGAGGGGTGGAGGAGAGGAGGGGTGGAGGAGAGGAGGGGTGGAGGAGATGAGGGATGGAGGAGAGGAGGGGTGGAGGAGGTGGAGGGATGGAGGGATGGAGGAGAGGAGGGGTGGAGGAGAGGAGGGTGGAGAGATAGAGGAGTGGAGGGATGGAGGAGTAGAGGGATGGAGGAGTGGAGGGATGGAGGAGAGGAGGAGTGGAGGAGAGGAGGGGTGGGGTGGAGAGATGGAGGAGAGGTGGGATGGAGGAGAGGAGGGGTGGAGAGATGGTGAGGAGGGGTAGAGGAGGGATGGAGAGATGGAGGGATGGAGGAGAGGAGGGATGTATGGAGGGATGGAGGAGAGGAGGGATGGAGAGATGGAGGAGAGGAGAGGTGGAGGTGAGGAGGGATGGAGAGGTGTAGGAGAGGAGGGGTGGCGAGATGGAGGGATGGAGAGGTGTAGGAGAGGAGGGGTGGAGAGATGGAGGGATGGAGGGATGGAGGAGAGGAGGGATGGAGGAGAGGAGGGATGGAGAGGTGTAGGAGAGGAGGGGTGGAGAGATGGAGGGATGGAGAGGAGGGGCGGAGGGATGGAGGAGAGGAGGGGTGGAGGTGAGGAGGGATGGAGAGGTGTAGGAGAGGAGGGGTGGAGAGATGGAGGGATGGAGGGATGGAGGGATGGAGGAGAGGAGGGATGGAGAGGAGGGGCAGAGGGATGTAAAAGAGGAGGGATGGAGGGATGGAGGAGAGTGCCTTAGTGGTAACAGATAGACAGATGAGTCATGTTATAGTGGTAACAGATAGACAGATGAGTCATGTCATAGTGGTAACAGATAGACAGATGAGTCATGTCATAGTGGTAACAGATAGACAGATGAGTCAGGTCATAGTGGTAACAGATAGACAGATGAGTCAGGTCATAGTGGTAACAGATAGACAGATGAGTCAGGTCATAATGGTAACAGATAGACAGATGAGTCATGTCATAGTGGTAACAGATAGACAGATGAGTCAGGTCATAGTGGTAACAGATAGACAGATGAGTCAGGTCATAGTGGTACCAGATAGACAGATGAGTCATGTCATAGTGGTATCAGATAGACAGATGGTGGACTCAGATGAGTCATGTCATAGTGGTAACAGATAGACAGATGAGTCAGGTCATAGTGGTAACAGATAGACAGATGAGTCATGTCATAGTGGTAACAGATGAGTCAGGTCATAGTGGTAACAGATAGAAAGATGAGTCATGTCATAGTGGTAACAGATAGACAGATGAGTCATGTCATAGTGGTAACAGATGAGTCATGTCATAGTGGTAACAGATAGACAGATGAGTCAGGTCATAGTGGTAACAGATAGACAGATGAGTCAGGTCATAGTGGTATCAGATAGACAGATGAGTCATGTCATAGTGGTAACAGATAGACAGATGAGTCATGTCATAGTGGTATCAGATAGACAGATGAGTCAGGTCATAGTGGTAACAGATAGACAGATGAGTCAGGTCATAGTGGTAACAGATGAGTCAGGTCATAGTTGTAACAGATAGACAGATGAGTCAGGTCATAGTGGTAACAGATAGACAGATGAGTCAGGTCATAGTGGTAACAGATAGACAGATGAGTCAGGTCATAGTGGTAACAGATACACAGATGAGTCAGGTCATAGTGGTAACAGATAGACAGATGAGTCATGTCATAGTGGTAACAGATAGACAGATGAGTCAGGTCATAGTGGTAACAGATAGACAGATGAGTCAGGTCATAGTGGTAACAGATAGACAGATGAGTCAGGTCATAGTGGTAACAGAGAGACAGATGAGTCATGTCATAGTGGTAACAGATAGACAGATGAGTCATGTCATAGTGGTAACAGATAGACAGATGAGTCAAGTCATAGTGGTAACAGATAGACAGATGAGTCAGGTCATAGTGGTATCAGATAGACAGATGGTGGACTCAGATGAGTCATGTCATAGTGGTAACAGAGAGACAGATGAGTCAGGTCATAGTGGTAACAGATAGACAGATGAGTCATGTCATAGTGGTAACAGATAGACAGATGAGTCAGGTCATAGTGGTAACAGATAGACAGATGAGTCAGGTCATAGTGGTATCAGATAGACAGATGAGTCAGGTCATAGTGGTAACAGATAGACAGATGAGTCAGGTCATAGTGGTAACAGATAGACAGATGAGTCAGGTCATAGTGGTAACAGATAGACAGATGAGTCAGGTCATAGTGGTAACAGATAGACAGATGAGTCAGGTCATAGTGGTAACAGATAGACAGATGAGTCAGGTCATAGTGGTAACAGATAGACAGATGAGTCAGGTCATAGTGGTAACAGATAGACAGATGAGTCAGGTCATAGTGGTAACAGATAGACAGATGAGTCAGGTCATAGTGGTAACAGATAGACAGATGAGTCAGGTCATAGTGTTAACAGAGAGACAGATGGTAGACTCAGATGAGTCTTTATAAAGGATAGTGAGGGATAGTATTTCTACTTTACAGTGTCCTGTCAAGTCTTGCATCCCAAATGGCACCCTATTCCCTGTATAGTGCACTACTTTCGACCAGAACCCTATGGGGCCCTATTCCCTATATAGTGCACTACTTATGTCCAGAGTCCAACAGGCACTAAATAGGGAATATGGTGCTATTTGGAACACTGTCTCAACAATCAAAGTGATATATTCACTCTCTTCTCTACAAATACAGCACATCATAACAATGGATCCTGCAGTAGACAGAGGCATCAGTCATATTCATCACCGCAGCGGACGGGTTTAAGTGGAGACATTAACAGAAAGAGAGAGAGAGGGAGGAGGAGGAAGAGGAAGAGGACGAGGAGGAAGAGGAGGAGGAGGAGGAGGAAGAGGACGAGGAGGAGGAGGAAGAGGACGGGGAGGAAGAGGACGGGTTTAAGTGGAGATATTAACAGAAAGAGAGAGAGGGAGGAGGAGGAGGAGGAAGACGACGAGGAGGAGGAGGAGGAGGAGGAGGAAGAGGACGAGGAGGAAGAGGACGACGAGGAGGAGGAAAAGGAGGGGTTTAAGTGGAGACATTAACAGAAAGAGAGAGAGGGAGGAAGAGGAGGAGGAAGAGGGGGAGGAAGAGGAAGAGGAGGCAGAAGAGAAGAAAAAAGGACATAGAGAAAGAGGCCTTCAAATACACTTTTCTAGATTTCAACATATCAGTTCTTCCTGGTAGATCCATTATGGTGGAAGTTATCAGTTCTTCCTGGTAGATCTCTGTTCTTACTGGTAGATCTCAGTTCTTCCTGGTAGAGCTCAGTTCTTCCTGGTAGATCCATTTAGTGGAAGTCATCAGTTCTTCCTGGTAGATCCATTATGGTGGAAGTTATCAGTTCTTCCTGGTAGATCTCAGTTCTTCCTGGTAGATCCATTATGGTGGAAGTTATCAGTTCTTCCTGGTAGATCTCAGTTCTTCCTGGTAGATCCATTATGGTGGAAGTTATCAGTTATTCCTGGTAGATCTCAGTTCTTCCTGGTAGATCCATTATGGTGGAAGTTATCAGTTCTTCCTGGTAGATCTCAGTTCTTCCTGGTAGATCTCAGTTCTTCCTGGTAGATCTCAGTTCTTCCTGGTAGATCTCAGATATTCCTGGTAGATCTCAGTTCTTCCTGGTAGATCCATTTAGTGGAAGTTATCAGTTCTTCCTGGTAGATCTCAGTTGTTCCTGGTAGATCTCAGATATTCCTGGTAGATCTCAGTTCTTCCTGGTAGATCCATTATGGTGGAAGTTATCAGTTCTTCCTGGTAGATCTCAGTTCTTCCTGGTAGATCTCAGTTCTTCCTGGTAGATCTCAGTTCTTCCTGGTAGATCTCAGTTCTTCCTGGTAGATCCATTATGGTGGAAGTTATCAGTTCTTCCTGGTAGATCTCAGTTCTTCCTGGTAGATCTCAGTTCTTCCTGGTAGATCTCAGTTATTCCTGGTAGATCTCAGTTCTTCCTGGTAGATCTCAGTTCTTCCTGGTAGATCTCAGATATTCCTGGTAGATCTCAGATATTCCTGGTAGATCTCAGTTCTTCCTGGTAGATCCATTATGGTGGAAGTTATCAGTTCTTCCTGGTAGATCTCAGTTCTTCCTGGTAGATCTCAGTTCTTCCTGGTAGATCTCAGTTCTTCCTGGTAGATCTCAGTTCTTCCTGGTAGATCCATTATGGTGGAAGTTATCAGTTCTTCCTGGTAGATCTCAGTTCTTCCTGGTAGATCTCAGTTCTTCCTGGTAGATCTCAGTTATTCCTGGTAGATCTCAGTTCTTCCTGGTAGATCTCAGTTCTTCCTGGTAGATCTCAGTTATTCCTGGTAGATCTCAGTTCTTCCTGGTAGATCTCTGTTCTTCCTGGTAGATCTCAGTTCTTCCTGGTAGATCTCAGTTATTCCTGGTAGATCTCAGATATTCCTGGTAGATCTCAGATATTCCTGGTAGATCTCAGTTCTTCCTGGTAGATCCATTTAGTGGAAGTTATCAGTTCTTCCTGGTAGATCCATTATGGTGGAAGTCATCAGTTCTTCCTGGTAGATCCATTATGGTGGAAGTTATCAGTTCTTCCTGGTAGATCTCAGTTCTTCCTGGTAGATCCATTATGGTGGAAGTTATCAGTTCTTCCTGGTAGATCTCAGTTCTTCCTGATAGATCCATTATGGTGGAAGTTATCTGTTCTTCCTGGTAGATCTCAGTTCTTCCTGGTAGATCTCAGTTCTTCCTGGTAGATCTCAGTTATTCCTGGTAGATCTCAGTTCTTCCTGGTAGATCTCAGTTCTTCCTGGTAGATCCATTTAGTGGAAGTTATCAGTTCTTCCTGGTAGATCTCAGTTGTTCCTGGTAGATCTCAGATATTCCTGGTAGATCTCAGTTCTTCCTGGTAGATCCATTATGGTGGAAGTTATCAGTTCTTCCTGGTAGATCTCAGTTCTTCCTGGTAGATCTCAGTTCTTCCTGGTAGATCTCAGTTCTTCCTGGTAGATCTCAGTTCTTCCTGGTAGATCCATTATGGTGGAAGTTATCAGTTCTTCCTGGTAGATCTCAGTTCTTCCTGGTAGATCTCAGATATTCCTGGTAGATCTCAGATATTCCTGGTAGATCTCAGTTCTTCCTGGTAGATCCATTATGGTGGAAGTTATCAGTTCTTCCTGGTAGATCTCAGTTCTTCCTGGTAGATCTCAGATATTCCTGGTAGATCTCAGATATTCCTGGTAGATCTCAGTTCTTCCTGGTAGATCCATTATGGTGGAAGTTATCAGTTCTTCCTGGTAGATCTCAGTTCTTCCTGGTAGATCTCAGTTATTCCTGGTAGATCTCAGTTCTTCCTGGTAGATCTCAGTTCTTCCTGGTAGATCTCAGATATTCCTGGTAGATCTCAGATATTCCTGGTAGATCTCAGTTCTTCCTGGTAGATCCATTATGGTGGAAGTTATCAGTTCTTCCTGGTAGATCTCAGTTCTTCCTGGTAGATCTCAGTTCTTCCTGGTAGATCTCAGTTCTTCCTGGTAGATCCATTATGGTGGAAGTTATCAGTTCTTCCTGGTAGATCTCAGTTCTTCCTGGTAGATCTCAGTTCTTCCTGGTAGATCTCAGTTATTCCTGGTAGATCTCAGTTCTTCCTGGTAGATCTCAGTTCTTCCTGGTAGATCTCAGTTATTCCTGGTAGATCTCAGTTCTTCCTGGTAGATCTCTGTTCTTCCTGGTAGATCTCAGTTCTTCCTGGTAGATCTCAGTTATTCCTGGTAGATCTCAGATATTCCTGGTAGATCTCAGATATTCCTGGTAGATCTCAGTTCTTCCTGGTAGATCCATTTAGTGGAAGTTATCAGTTCTTCCTGGTAGATCCATTATGGTGGAAGTCATCAGTTCTTCCTGGTAGATCCATTATGGTGGAAGTTATCAGTTCTTCCTGGTAGATCTCAGTTCTTCCTGGTAGATCCATTATGGTGGAAGTTATCAGTTCTTCCTGGTAGATCTCAGTTCTTCCTGATAGATCCATTATGGTGGAAGTTATCTGTTCTTCCTGGTAGATCTCAGTTCTTCCTGGTAGATCTCAGTTATTCCTGGTAGATCTCAGTTCTTCCTGGTAGATCCATTATGGTGGAAGTTATCAGTTCTTCCTGGTAGATCTCAGTTCTTCCTGGTAGATCCATTATGGTGGAAGTTATCAGTTCTTCCTGGTAGATCTCAGTTCTTCCTGATAGATCCATTATGGTGGAAGTTATCAGTTCTTCCTGGTAGATCTCAGTTCTTCCTGGTAGATCCATTATGGTGGAAGTTATCAGTTCTTCCTGGTAGATCTCAGTTCTTCCTGGTAGATCCATTATGGTGGAAGTTATCAGTTCTTCCTGGTAGATCTCAGTTCTTCCTGGTAGATCCATTATGGTGGAAGTTATCAGTTCTTCCTGGTAGATCTCAGTTCTTCCTGGTAGATCCATTATGGTGGAAGTTATCAGTTCTTCCTGGTAGATCTCAGTTCTTCCTGATAGATCCATTATGGTGGAAGTTATCAGTTCTTCCTGGTAGATCTCAGTTCTTCCTGGTAGATCCATTATGGTGGAAGTTATCAGTTCTTCCTGGTAGATCTCAGTTCTTCCTGGTAGATCCATTATGGTGGAAGTTATCAGTTCTTCCTGGTAGATCTCAGTTCTTCCTGGTAGATCTCAGTTCTTCCTGTTAGATCCATTATGGTGGAAGTTATCATCATAAATCACAATAGGGAAAGTGCATCTATTTAAAATACAGAGAAGGCATAATTTCTACCCATCTGGTTTGTATACACACTACCGGTCAAAAGTTTTAGAACACCTACTCATTCAAGGGTTTTTCTTTATTTTTTACTATTTTCTATATTGTATAAAAATAGTGAAGACATCAAATATATAAAATAACACATATGGAATCATGTGGTAACCAAAAAAGGGTTAAAGAAATAAAAATAAAAAATGTATTTGAGATTCTTCAAATAGCCACCCTTTGACTTGATGACAGCTTTGCACACTCTTGGCATTAGATCTAGTAGATGTTTCCGGACAGGGAGAATACAGGGGAAGGAACCAATAACAACACTATAAACCAAGATGTTTCAGTACAGGGAGAATACAGGGGAAGGAACCAATAACAACACTATAAACCAAGATGTTTCAGTACAGGGAGAATACAGGGGAAGGAACCAATAACAACCCTATAAACCAAGATGTTTCAGTACAGGGAGAATACAGGGGAAGGAACCAATAACAACCCTATAAACCAAGATGTTTCAGTACAGGGAGAATACAGGGGAAGGAACCAATAACAACACTATAAACCAAGATGTTTCAGTACAGGGAGAATACAGGGGAAGGAACCAATAACAACACTATAAACCAAGATGTTTCAGTACAGGGAGAATACAGGGGAAGGAACCAATAACAACACGATAAACCAAGATGTTTCAGTACAGGGAGAATACAGGGGAAGGAACCAATAACAACCCTATAAACCAAGATGTTTCAGTACAGGGAGAATACAGGGGAAGGAACCAATAACAACACGATAAACCAAGATGTTTCAGTACAGGGAGAATACAGGGGAAGGAACCAATAACAACACTATAAACCAAGATGTTTCAGTACAGGGAGAATACAGGGGAAGGAACCAATAACAACCCTATAAACCAAGATGTTTCAGTACAGGGAGAATACAGGGGAAGGAACCAATAACAACACTATAAACCAAGATGTTTCAGTACAGGGACAATACAGGGGAAGGAACCAATAACAACACTATAAACCAAGATGTTTCAGTACAGAGAGAATACAGGGGAAGGAACCAATAACAACACTATAAACCAAGATGTTTCAGTACAGGGAGAATACAGGGGAAGGAACCAATAACAACACTATAAACCAAGATGTTTCAGTACAGGGAGAATACAGGGGAAGGAACCAATAACAACACTATAAACCAAGATGTTTCAGTACAGGGAGAATACAGGGGAAGGAACCAATAACAACACGATAAACCAAGATGTTTCAGTACAGGGAGAATACAGGGGAAGGAACCAATAACAACACTATAAACCAAGATGTTTCAGTACAGGGAGAATACAGGGGAAGGAACCAATAACAACACTATAAACCAAGATGTTTCAGTACAGGGAGAATACAGGGGAAGGAACCAATAACAACACTATAAACCAAGATGTTTCAGTACAGAGAGAATACAGGGGAAGGAACCAATAACAACACTATAAACCAAGATGTTTCAGTACAGGGAGAATACAGGGGAAGGAACCAATAACAACACTATAAACCAAGATGTTTCAGTACAGAGAGAATACAGGGGAAGGAACCAATAACAACACTATAAACCAAGATGTTTCAGTACAGGGAGAATACAGGGGAAGGAACCAATAACTACACTATAAACCAAGATGTTTCAGTACAGGGAGAATACAGGGGAAGGAACCAATAACAACACTATAAACCAAGATGTTTCAGTACAGGGAGAATACAGGGGAAGGAACCAATAACAACCCTATAAACCAAGATGTTTCAGTACAGGGACAATACAGGGGAAGGAACCAATAACAACACTATAAACCAAGATGTTTCAGTACAGGGAGAATACAGGGGAAGGAACCAATAACAACACTATAAACCAAGATGTTTCAGTACAGGGAGAATACAGGGGAAGGAACCAATAACAACACTATAAACCAAGATGTTTCAGTACAGGGAGAATACAGGGGAAGGAACCAATAACAACACGATAAACCAAGATGTTTCAGTACAGGGAGAATACAGGGGAAGGAACCAATAACAACACTATAAACCAAGATGTTTCAGTACAGGGAGAATACAGGGGAAGGAACCAATAACAACACTATAAACCAAGATGTTTCAGTACAGAGAGAATACAGGGGAAGGAACCAATAACAACACTATAAACCAAGATGTTTCAGTACAGGGAGAATACAGGGGAAGGAACCAATAACAACACTATAAACCAAGATGTTTCAGTACAGGGAGAATACAGGGGAAGGAACCAATAACAACACTATAAACCAAGATGTTTCAGTACAGGGAGAATACAGGGGAAGGAACCAATAACAACACTATAAACCAAGATGTTTCAGTACAGGGAGAATACAGGGGAAGGAACCAATAACAACACTATAAACCAAGATGTTTCAGTACAGGGAGAATACAGGGGAAGGAACCAATAACAACACTATAAACCAAGATGTTTCAGTACAGGGAGAATACAGGGGAAGGAACCAATAACAACACTATAAACCAAGATGTTTCAGTACAGGGAGAATACAGGGGAAGGAACCAATAACAACACTATAAACCAAGATGTTTCAGTACAGGGAGAATACAGGGGAAGGAACCAATAACAACACTATAAACCAAGATGTTTCAGTACAGGGAGAATACAGGGGAAGGAACCAATAACAACACTATAAACCAAGATGTTTCAGTACAGGGAGAATACAGGGGTAGGAACCAATAACAACACTATAAACCAAGATGTTTCAGTACAGGGAGAATACAGGGGAAGGAACCAATAACAACACTATAAACCAAGATGTTTCAGTACAGGGAGAATACAGGGGAAGGAACCAATAACAACACTATAAACCAAGATGTTTCAGTACAGGGAGAATACAGGGGAAGGAACCAATAACAACACTATAAACCAAGATGTTTCAGTACAGGGACAATACAGGGGAAGGAACCAATAACAACACTATAAACCAGTGTGTGATATAGATAAACTTCTCCTTAATGCAACCGCTGCGTCAGATTTTTTTTTAAATGACGGAAAAAGCAATAATCTGAGTACGGCGCTCAGAGCCCAATCCAGCCAGAAGAAATACACGCCATGTTGGGTAGTCATGTAACGTCCTGACCAGAGTTATTATGTGTTTTGCTTGTTTAGTGTTGGTCAGGACGTGAGCTGGGTGGGAATTCTATGTTGTGTGTCTAGTTTGTCTGTTTCTGTGTCCAGCCTAATATGGTTCTCAATCAGAGGCAGCTGGTAATCGTTGTCCCTGATTGAGATTCATATATAGGAGGCTTGTTTGGTGTTGGGATTTTGTGGGTGATTGTTTCCTGTCTCTGTGTTTGTGTTCTGCACCAGATAGGACTGTCTCGGCTTTCACGTTTGTTGTTTTTGTATTGTTGTAAGTGTTCACAGTTTACCGTCTAATTAAACATGTTGAACACTAACCGCGCTGCATGTTGGTCCTCTCCTTCAGCCCAGGAAGAAAGCCGTTACAAGTCAACATTAGTCTGAAATAGCATTATAAATATTCACTTACCTTTGATGATCTTCATCAGAATGCACTCCCAGAAATCCCAGTTCAACAATAAATGTTTGATTTGTTCCATAAAGTCCATCAATTATGTCCAAATAGCTTCTTTTGTTAGGGCGTTTGGTAAACAAATCAAAACGCGTGTTCAGGTCCAGTCGGACGAAAAGTTCAAAAAAGTTATATTACAGGTCGAAGAAACTTGTCAAACGAAGTATAGAATCAATCTTGAGGATGTTTTTATCCTAAATGTTCAACAATGTTCCAACCGGAGAATTCCATTGTCTGTAGAAAAGCAATGGAACGAGAGATACCTCTCATGTGAAATGCGCGTGACTGAGAACGAGGCTGCTGCCAGACCCCTTAGTCAAACCGCTCTCATCTGGCCCCACTTGTCACGTTCTGACCTTTATTTCCTTTGTTTTGTCTTTATTTAGTATGGTCAGGGTGTGAGTTGGGGTGGGCAGTCTATGTTATGTGTTTCTATGATTTTCTATTTCTGTGTTTGGCCTGATATGGTTCTCAATCAGAGGCAGCTGTTTATTGTTGTCCCTGATTGAGAACCATATTTAGGTAGCCTTTTTCCACCTGTGTTTCGTGGGTGTTTGTTTTCCGTGTGAGTGTTTGTTGCCACACGGTACTGTTTCGGTTTCGTTCATGTTCACATTTATTGTTTTGTATTTCATAGTGTTCAGTTTATGTTTTAAAATCAACGTTATGGACACTTACCACGCTGCTCATTGGTCCTCCGATCCTTCTCGCTACTCCTCCTCAGATGAGGAGGAAGAATGCTGAGGAGGAAGAATACACCCCTTCACGGTAGAAGCCTGAAACAACGTTCTAAAGACAGTTGACATCTAGTGGAAGCCTTAGGAAGTGCAACATAACCCATATCCCACTGTGTATTCGATAGGGGCTGAGTTCAAAAACTACAAACCTCAGATTTCCCACTTCCTGTTTGGATTTTTTCTCAGGTTTTTGCCAGCCATATGAGTTCTGTTATATTCAAAGATATCATTCAAACAGTTTTAGAAACTTCAGAGTGTTTTCTATCCAAATCAAATAATAATATGCATATATTAGCATCTGGGACTGAGTAGGAGGCTGTTTACTCTGGGCCCGCTATTCATCCAAAAGTGAAAATTCTGCCCCCTATCCCAAAGAAGTTATACTGTGTTGACTAGCAGTGAAGGTGGTGAAGGTTACACTGTGTTAAGTAGCTGTGAAGGGTGTGAAGAGAGAGAGAGACACAGAGAGAGAAAGAGATAGAGAGAGACAGAGATAAAGAGAGAGAGAGAGAGACAGAGATAAAGAGAGAGAGAGAGAAATAGAGAGAGAGAGAGAGAGATACAGAGAGAGAAAGATAGAGAGAAAGAGAGGAAGGGGGAGAGAGAGACAGAGATGAAGAGAGAGAGAGAGAGAGACAGAGAGACAGAGAAAAAGAGAGAGAGAGAAAGAGAGAGAGAGAGAGAAAGACAGAGAGAGACAGAGAGATACAGAGAGAGAAAGAGAGAGAGAAAGAGAGGAAGAGGGAGAGAGAGACAGAGAGAGATACAGAGAGAGAAAGAGAGAGAGAAAGAGAGAGAGAGAAAGAGAGAGACAGAGAGAGATACAGAGAGAGAGAAAGAGAGGAAGAGGGAGAGAGAGAGAGAGATACAGAGAGAGAAAGAGAGAGAGAAAGAGAGGAAGAGGGAGAGAGAGACAGAGAGACAGAGACAGAGAGAGACAGAGATAAAGAGAGAGAGAAATAGAGAGGGAGAGAGAGACAGAGAGGGAGTGTGTGATAATATAACAACTCTGTAGTTATGATCTATTGATTTGATGTGGAGGTTGTTTTGTTGTCTCTCCAATAAAGAAAGGCCTGTGGTGTTACAATCCATTTGGGACACCATCAGGGGGCTGTGTGTGTGTGTGTGTGTGTGTGTGTGTGTGTGTGTGTGTGTGTGTGTGTGTGTGTGTGTGTGTGTGTGTGTGTGTGTGTGTGTGTGTGTGTGTGTGTGTGTGTGTGTGTGTGTGTGTGTGTGTGTGTGTGTGTGTGTGTGTGTGTGTGTCCTTTGCCTCTATAAACACATCCTCGTCTGTATTGACTAAGTGTGATGAAATCATAATTCTAACGCCATACCAGACCTCAGTCCCCAGGAGTCCCCTGGCAACCTTGCAATGTATCCCACTTGGCTGTTAGGCTTTTAGTAAGAGAAATCACAGAGAAATCTTTGTTCTTTTCAACTCTTTTCTGGTGGCAAAATATTCAAATATTCATCACATATTTATTTTTTGAGTAAAAATGACACCATGCCATCTTTATATAAAGACATCATGCTGCCAAAACATTATTGTTTAAGGTCCAGAGGGTTTTGTACGCTTGAGTTTTCACCTCTAAACCAAGTAACGACACAGTGACGTGACAAAGTTAACACATTTCAGACTGCTGTAGGAAGTTGAACTACGCCACGCCCATACAAGACTAGAATGAGAATGTTCTCTCTACGGTCAACACTTCCTCATTCTGCCTCCGGAGACCAGCGTTCCATCTCACAGTGTTCTACTGTTCTCTCTACGGTCAACACTTCCTCATTCTGCCTCCGGAGACCAGCGTTCCATCTCACAGTGTTCTACTGTTCTCTCTACAGTTAACACTTCCTCATTCTGCCTCCGGAGACCAGCGTTCCATCTCACAGTGTTCTACTGTTCTCTCTACAGTTAACACTTCCCCATTCTGCCTCCGGAGACCAGCGTTCCATCTCACAGTGTTCTACTGTTCTCTCTACGGTCAACACTTCCTCATTCTGCCTCCGGAGACCAGCGTTCCATCTCAGTGTTCTACTGTTCTCTCTACGGTCAACACTTCCTCATTCTGCCTCCGGAGACCAGCGTTCCATCTCACAGTGTTCTAATGTTCTCTCTATGGTCAACACTTCCCCATTCTGCCTCCGGAGACCAGCGTTCCATCTCACAGTGTTCTAATGTTCTCTCTACGGTCAACACTTCCTCATTCTGCCTCCGGAGACCAGCGTTCCATCTCACAGTGTTCTAATGTTCTCTCTACGGTCAACACTTCCTCATTCTGCCTCCGGAGACCAGCGTTCCATCTCACAGTGTTCTAATGTTCTCTCTACGGTCAACACTTCCTCATTCTGCCTCCGGAGACCAGCGTTCCATCTCACAGTGTTCTAATGTTCTCTCTACGGTCAACACTTCCTCATTCTGCCTCCGGAGACCAGCGTTCCATCTCACAGTGTTCTAATGTTCTCTCTACGGTCAACACTTCCTCATTCTGCCTCCGGAGACCAGCGTTCCAACTCACAGTGTTCTAATGTTCTCTCTACGGTCAACACTTCCTCATTCTGCCTCCGGAGACCAGCGTTCCATCTCACAGTGTTCTAATGTTCTCTCTACGGTCAACACTTCCTCATTCTGCCTCCGGAGACCAGCGTTCCATCTCACAGTGTTCTAATGTTCTCTCTACGGTCAACACTTCCTCATTCTGCCTCCGGAGACCAGCGTTCCATCTCACAGTGTTCTAACATTCGAATGATCTAAAAGCTCCAAAGTTTCTCTGAAGACTGTATCATGTTTTAACGAATGTTCTGGGAACAGAACCCATTTTGGGAACAGAACCCATTTTGGGAACAGAACCCATGTTGTTTTCTGTGAAGGAAGACATCCTGAATCAAAATGTAATTCCAGGAGGTCTTTGTCAAGTTCCTCAGATATCCACTAGTCTTTAAATTAAAAAGCCATACGCATACAGTTCTGCAGAATCCTCGCTCTCTCTCTTCCTCCCGCTCTTTCTCTCTCCCTCCCTTTCTCCCTCCCTCCCTCTCTTTCCTCCTCCCTCCCTCCCTACCACTCTTTCCTCCTCCCTCCCTCCCTACCACTCTTTCTACCTCTCTCTCTCTACTCATTATCTCCCTCCCTCACTACTTATTATTTTTCCCTCCCTCCCTCCCGAAACTCATTCTCCCTCCCTCCCTCCCTCCCTCCCTCCCTCACTAACTACTCATTATCTCTCTCTCCCTCCCTCACTACATATCCCTTCCCTCACAACTCATTCTCTCTCTCTATCCCTCCCTCCTTACATATTAATTTGCCCTCTCTCCCTCCCTCACTACATATTCCTTCCCTCACTACTCATTATCTCTCCCTCCCTCCCTCCCTCCCTCACTACTCATTCTCTCTTACTCCCTCCCTCCCTCCCTAAATACTAATTTGCCCTCTCTCCCTCCCTAACTACTCATTCCCTCCCTTCCTCCCTCACTACTCATTCTCTCTCCCTCCCTCCCTCACTACTCATTATCTCCCTCCCTGCCTCACTACTCATTCTCCCTCCCTCCATCCCTCACTACTCATTCTCTCCCTCCCTCACTACTCATTCTCCCTCCCTCCATCCCTCACTACTCATTCTCTCCCTCCCTCACTACTCATTCTCTCCCTCCCTCACTACTCATTCTCCCTCCCTCCATCCCTCACTACTCATTCTCTCCCTCCCTCCCTCCCTCTCTCCCTCCCTCACTACTCATTCTCTCTCCCGCCCTCCACACTCATTCTCTCCCTCCCTCCCTCACTACTCATTCTCTCTCCCTCACTACTCATTCTCTCTCCCTCCCTCCCTCAACACTCATTCTCTCCCTCCCTCCCTCACTACTCATTCTCTCCCTCCCTCCCTCACTACTCATTCTCTCCCTCCCTCCCTCACTACTCATTCTCTCCCTCCCTCCCTCACTATTCATTCTCTCTCCCTCCCTCACAACTCATTCCCTCACTACTCATTCTCCCCCTCCCTCCCCCTCTCCCTCCCTCTCTCCCTCCTTCCCTCCTTCCCTCACTACTCATTCTCTCCCTCCCTCACTATTCATTCTCTCTCCCTCCCTCACAACTCATTCCCTCACTACTCATTCTCCCTCCCTCTCTCCCTCCCTCCCTCTCTCCCTCTCTCCCTCCCTCCCTCACTACTCATTCTCCCTCCCTCCCCCTCCCTTTCTCCCTCCCTCCCCCTCCCTCCCTCTCTCCCTCTCTACTCATTCTCCGTCCCTCACTACTCATTCTCTCTCTCTCTCTCTCTCTCTCTCCCTACTGATTCTGCTCAGTCAGTCTGATATATATTCATTTTAATTCTGTTTATTCCTGATAAGATTCACGCTGTGTGGAGGATCAATCTGAAATGTATTGTTTGACAATGAGTGTGAATTTCTATTAGCTAAGGCTGCTAAAGTAAATGTCAGAGTAGCTTAAGACAGAATAGGAGGAGAAACACACAGAGAGGGGGAAACGAGGCAGCAAAATCACAATAATAACATCACAATATGTTCAGATTCAGTGAGACTAAACTGAATCCCCTTTAAATGTGTTTAATTAGGAAGCTTGAACGAACATCTGATTCATTTAGATAGTGAAAGTGGTCCAAAACGAGTTGTAAAATATTCATCATCGGTTAATTATTCATCATTAACTTCAATCATTGGAACGTAAAACATTTAAAATATCAGTAGATATTCAGTCTGTGTCCCAAATGACACCCTAATTCCCTATATAGCGCTCCACTTTAGACAATAGGCCCCTGGACCCAGGTCTAAAAACAGTAGACTATAAAGGGAATGGGGAGCCACTTGGGATGCAGCCTAGGGGCTTGTTGGTCTGACACAGTCACTAGACACAATGGGAAAACTACATCCTGTTATGTTGACACAGTCACTAGACACAATGGGAGAACTACATCCTGTTATGTTGACACAGTCACTAGACACAATGGGAGAACTACATCCTGTTATGCTGACACAGTCACTAGACACAATGGAAGAACTACATCCTGTTATGCTGACACAGTCACTAGACACAATGGGAGAACTACATCCTGTTATGCTGACACAGTCACTAGACACAATGGGAGAACTACATCCTGTTATGCTGACACAGTCACTAGACACAATGGGAGAACTACATCCTGTTATGTTGACACAGTCACTAGACACAATGGGAGAACTACATCCTGTTATACTGACACAGTCACTAGACACAATGGGAGAACTACATCCTGTTATGATGACACAGTCACTAGACACAATGGGAGAACTACATCCTGTTATGCTGACACAGTCACTAGACACAATGGGAGAACTACATCCTGTTATGCTGACACAGTCACTAGACACAATGGGAGAACTACATCCTGTTATGATGACACAGTCACTAGACACAATGGGAGAACTACATCCTGTTATGATGACACAGTCACTAGACACAATGGGAGAACTACATCCTGTTATGATGACACAGTCACTAGACACAATGGGAGAACTACATCCTGTTATACTGACACAGTCACTAGACACAATGGGAGAACTACATCCTGTTATGATGACACAGTCACTAGACACAATGGGAGAACTACATCCTGTTATGCTGACACAGTCACTAGACACAATGGGAGAACTACATCCTGTTATGTTGACACAGTCACTAGACACAATGGGAGAACTACATCCTGTTATGCTGACACAGTCACAAGACAAAATGGGAGAACTACATCCTGTTATGCTGACACGGTCACTAGACACAATGGGAGAACTACATCCTGTTATGCTGACACAGTCACCAGACACAATGGGAGAACTACATCCTGTTATGTTGACACAGTCACTAGACACAATGGGAGAACTACATCCTGTTATGTTGACACAGTCACTAGACACAATGGGAGAACTACATCCTGTTATGTTGACACAGTCACTAGACACAATGGGAGAACTACATCCTGTTATGATGACACAGTCACTAGACACAATGGGAGAACTACATCCTGTTATGTTGACACAGTCACTAGACACAATGGGAGAACTACATCCTGTTATGATGACACAGTCACTAGACACAATGGGAGAACTACATCCTGTTATGCTGACACAGTCACTAGACACAATGGGAGAACTACATCCTGTTATGTTGACACAGTCACTAGACACAATGGGAGAACTACATCCTGTTATGATGACACAGTCACTAGACACAATGGAAGAACCACATCCTGTTATGATGACACAGTCACTAGACACAATGGGAGAACTACATCCTGTTATGTTGACACAGTCCCTAGACACAATGGGAGAACCACATCCTGTTATGCTGACACAGTCACTAGACACAATGGGAGAACTACATCCTGTTATGCTGACACAGTCACAAGACAAAATGGGAGAACTACATCCTGTTATGCTGACACGGTCACTAGACACAATGGGAGAACTACATCCTGTTATGCTGACACAGTCACTAGACACAATGGGAGAACTACATCCTGTTATGCTGACACAGTCACTAGACACAATGGGAGAACTACATCCTGTTATGTTGACACAGTCACTAGACACAATGAAAGAACTACATCCTGTTATGTTGACACAGTCCCTAGACACAATGGGAGAACCACATCCTGTTATGCTGACACAGTCACTAGACACAATGGGAGAACTACATCCTGTTATGCTGACACAGTCACAAGACAAAATGGGAGAACTACATCCTGTTATGCTGACACAGTCACTAGACACAATGGAAGAACTACATCCTGTTATGCTGACACAGTCACAAGACACAATGGGAGAACTACATCCTGTTATGTTGACACAGTCACTAGACACAATGGGAGAACTACATCCTGTTATGCTGACACAGTCACTAGACACAATGGGAGAACTACATCCTGTTATGCTGACACGGTCACTAGACACAATGGGAGAACTACATCCTGTTATGTTGACACAGTCACTAGACACAATGGGAGAACTACATCCTGTTATGCTGACACAGTCACTAGACACAATGGAAGAACTACATCCTGTTATGTTGACACAGTCACTAGACACAATGGGAGAACTACATCCTGTTATGCTGACACAGTCACTAGACACAATGGAAGAACTACATCCTGTTATGTTGACACAGTCACTAGACACAATGGGAGAACTACATCCTGTTATGTTGACACAGTCACTAGACACAATGGGAAAACTACATCCTGTTATGTTGACACAGTCACTAGACACAATGGGAGAACTACATCCTGTTATGTTGACACAGTCACTAGACACAATGGAAGAACTACATCCTGTTATGCTGACACAGTCACTAGACACAATGGAAGAACTACATCCTGTTATGTTGACACAGTCACTAGACACAATGGGAGAACTACATCCTGTTATGCTGACACGGTCACTAGACACAATGGGAGAACTACATCCTGTTATGTTGACACAGTCACTAGACACAATGGGAGAACTACATCCTGTTATGCTGACACAGTCACTAGACACAATGGAAGAACTACATCCTGTTATGTTGACACAGTCACTAGACACAATGGGAGAACTACATCCTGTTATGCTGACACAGTCACTAGACACAATGGAAGAACTACATCCTGTTATGTTGACACAGTCACTAGACACAATGGGAGAACTACATCCTGTTATGTTGACACAGTCACTAGACACAATGGGAAAACTACATCCTGTTATGTTGACACAGTCACTAGACACAATGGGAGAACTACATCCTGTTATGTTGACACAGTCACTAGACACAATGGAAGAACTACATCCTGTTATGTTGACACAGTCACTAGACACAATGGAAGAACTACATCCTGTTATGTTGACACAGTCACTAGACACAATGGGAGAACTACATCCTGTTATGCTGACACAGTCACTAGACACAATGGGAGAACTACATCCTGTTATGCTGACACGGTCACTAGACACAATGGGAGAACTACATCCTGTTATGCTGACACAGTCACTAGACACAATGGGAGAACCACATCCTGTTATGCTGACACAGTCACAAGACACAATGGGAGAACCACATCCTGTTATGCTGACACAGTCACTAGACACAATGGAAGAACCACATCCTGTTATGCTGACACAGTCACTAGACACATTAACATTAATCCCAGAAACCCTAGACCCACTGCAATTTGCATACCGCCCAAACAGATCCACAGATGATGCAATCTCTATTGCACTCCACACCGCCCTTTCCCACCTGGACAAAAGGAAGACCTATGTGAGAATGCTGTTCATTGACTACAGCTCAGCATTCAACACCAGAGTGCCCTGAAAGCTCATCAATAAGCTAAGGACTCTGGGACTAAACACCTCCCTCTGCAACTGGATCCTGGACTTCCTGAAGGGCCGCCCCCAGGTGGTGAGGGTAGGTAACAACACATCCGCCACGCTGATCCTCAACACTTGAGCTCCCCAGGGGTGTGTGCTCAGTCCCCTCCTGTACTCCCTGTTCCCTCATGACTGCACGGCCAGGCATGACTCCAACACCATCATTAAGTTTGCCGATGATACAACAGTGGTAGGCCTGATCACCGACAACGACGAGACGGCCTATAGGGAGGAGGTCAGAGACCTGGCCGGGTGGTGCCAGGACAACAACCTCTCGCTCAACGTGATCAAGACAAAGGAGATGATTGTGGACTACAGGAAATGGAGGACCGAGCACGCCCCCATTCTCATCGACGGGGCTGTAGTGGAGCAGGTTGAGAGCTTCAAGTTCCTTGGTGTCCACATCACCAACAAACTAACATGGTCCAAGCACACCAAGACAGTCGTGAAGAGGTTCACGACAAAACCTATTCCCGCTCAGGAGACTGAACAGATTTGGTATGGGTCCTCAGATCCTCAAAAGGTTCAACAGCTGCACCATCGAGAGCATCCTGACTGGTTGCATCACCGCCTGGTATGGTAACAGCTCGGCCTCCGACCACAAGGCACTACAGAGGGAAAGGCCCAGTACATCACTCTGGCCAAGCTTCCTGCCATCCAGGACCTCTATACCAGGCGGTGTCAGAGGAAGGCCCTAAAAATTGTCAAAGACTCCAGCCACCTTAGTCGTAGACTGTTCTCTCTGCTACCGTAAAGCAAGCGGTACCGGAGCACCAAGTCTAGGTCCAAGAGGCTTATAAACAGCTTCTACCCCCAAGCCATAAGACTCCTGAACATCTAATCAAATGGCTACCGAGACTATTTGCATTCCCCCCACCGCCACCCTCTTTTACACAACTGCTACTCTGTTATTATCTATGCATAGTCACTTTAATAACTTGACCTACATGTACATATTACCTCAACTTACCAGTGCCCCCGCACATTGACTCTGTACCGGTACCCCCTGTATATAGCCTCCACATTGACTCTGTACCGGTACCCCCTGTATATAGCCTCCACATTGACTCTGTACGGGTACCTCCCTGTATATAATCTCGCTGTTGTTATTTTACTGCTGCTCTTTAATTACTAGTAACTTTATTTCTGATTCTTATCTGTTTTAAAAAAAAGCATAAGTAGCATAAGTAAGCATTTCACTGTAAGGTCTACTACACCTGTTGTATTCAGCATTTCACTGTAAGGTCTACTACACCTGTTGTATTCAGCATTTCACTGTAAGGTCTACTACACCTGTTGTATTCAGCATTTCACTGTAAGGTCTACTACACCTGTTGTATTCAGCATTTCACTGTGAGGTCTACTACACCTGTTGTATTCAGCATTTCACTGTGAGGTCTACTACACCTGTTGTATTCAGCATTTCACTGTGAGGTCTACTACACCTGTTGTATTCAGCATTTCACTGTGAGGTCTACTACACCTGTTGTATTCAGCATTTCACTATAAGGTCTACTACACCTGTTGTATTCAGCATTTCATTGTGAGGTCTACTACACCTGTTGTATTCAGCATTTCACTGTGAGGTCTACTACACCTGTTGTATTCAGCATTTCACTGTGAGGTCTACTACACCTGTTGGATTCAGCATTTCACTGTGAGGTCTACTACACCTGTTGTATTCAGCATTTCACTGTGAGGTCTACTACACCTGTTGTCTTCAGCATTTCACTGTGAGGTCTACTACACCTGTTGTATTCAGCATTTCACTGTGAGGTCTACTACACCTGTTGTATTCAGCATTTCACTGTGAGGTCTACTACACCTGTTGTCTTCAGCATTTCACTGTAAGGTCTACTACACCTGTTGTATTCAGCATTTCACTGTAAGGTCTACTACACCTGTTGTATTCAGCATTTCACTGTAAGGTCTACTACACCTGTTGTATTCAGCATTTCACTGTAAGGTCTACTACACCTGTTGTATTCAGCATTTCACTGTGAGGTCTACTACACCTGTTGTATTCAGCATTTCACTGTGAGGTCTACTACACCTGTTGTATTCAGCATTTCACTGTGAGGTCTACTACACCTGTTGTATTCAGCATTTCACTGTAAGGTCTACTACACCTGTTGTATTCAGCATTTCACTATAAGGTCTACTACACCTGTTGTATTCATCATTTCATTGTGAGGTCTACTACACCTGTTGTATTCAGCATTTCACTGTAAGGTCTACTACACCTGTTGTATTCAGCATTTCACTGTAAGGTCTACTACACCTGTTGTATTCAGCATTTCACTGTAAGGTCTACTACACCTGTTGTATTCAGCATTTCACTGTAAGGTCTACACCTGTTGTATTCAGCATTTCACTGTAAGGTCTACTACACCTGCTGTATTCAGCATTTCACTGTAAGGTCTACTACACCTGTTGTATTCAGCATTTCACTGTGAGGTCTACTACACCTGTTGTATTCAGCATTTCACTGTGAGGTCTACTACACCTGTTGTATTCAGCATTTCACTGTAAGGTCTACTACACCTGTTGTATTCAGCATTTCACTGTAAGGTCTACTACACCTGTTGTATTCAGCATTTCACTGTAAGGTCTACTACACCTGTTGTATTCAGCATTTCACTGTAAGGTCTACTACACCTGTTGTATTCAGCATTTCACTGTAAGGTCTACTACACCTGCTGTATTCAGCATTTCACTGTAAGGTCTACTACACCTGCTGTATTCAGCATTTCACTGTAAGGTCTACTACACCTGTTGTATTCAGCATTTCACTGTAAGGTCTACTATACCTGTTGTATTCAGCATTTCACTGTAAGGTCTACTACACCTGTTGTATTCAGCATTTCACTGTAAGGTCTACTACACCTGTTGTATTCAGCATTTCACTGTGAGGTCTACTACACCTGTTGTATTCAGCATTTCACTGTGAGGTCTACTACACCTGTTGTATTCAGCATTTCACTGTAAGGTCTACTACACCTGTTGTATTCAGCATTTCACTGTGAGGTCTACTACACCTGTTGTATTCAGCATTTCACTGTAAGGTCTACTACACCTGTTGTATTCAGCATTTCACTGTGAGGTCTACTACACCTGTTGTATTCGGCGCATGTGACTAATACAATTTGATTTGATTTGATTTGGAAGACCCACATCCTGGGGGCGCCCCGCCTATACAATGGTATGGTAGGAGAAACACTTACCCCATTCACTGGGTAGGTCCTCCAGTCCAACTCACCCAGAACAGCTGTGGTGTCCAACAGAACCACTAGAGAGAGAGACAGAGACAGAGAGAGAGAGACAGAGAGAGAGAGGGGAGCGAGAGACAGGTGGATAGGTAAAGAGAGAGAGAGAGAGAGAGAGAGAGAGAGAGAGAGAGAGAGAGAGACAGAGACAGAGGAAAGCGAGAGGCAGGGGCATAGGTAAAGAGAGAGAGAGAGAGAGAGAGTGAGGGGGATAGGTAAAGAGAGAGAGAGAGAGAGACAGAGAGAGAGAGGGGAGCGAGAGACAGGGGGATAGGTAAAGAGAGAGAGAGAGAGAGAGAGAGAGAGAGAGAGAGAGAGAGAGAGAGAGAGAGAGAGAGAGAGAGAGAGAGAGAGAGAGAGAGGGGAGCGAGAGACAGTGGGATAGGTAAAGAGAGAGAGAGACAGAGAGAGAGAGAGAGACAAGGGGATAGATAAAGAGAGAGATAGACAAAAAAAGGGGGGAAGAGAGAGGGAGAGAGTTTATGAAAGAGGAGGACAGAGAGAGGAGACAGTAACAGGGAAAGAGGGAAGAGAGAGTAAACCATAGTTATCAAACTGTCAGAGCAGAGCAACAATTGTCCAGAGGCCCTCAGCAGAGAGAATGACCTCAGAGCTCTGTAAGGGTAAAATACAGAACCACAACACATGTGCAGAGGCCCTCAGCAGAGAGAATGACCTCAGAGCTCTGTAAGGGTAAAATACAGAACCACAACACATGTGCAGAGGCCCTCAGCAGAGAGAATGACCTCTGACCTCTGTAAGGGTAAAATACAGAACCACAACACGTGTCCAGAGGCCCTCAGCAGAGAGAATGACCTCAGAGCTCTGTAAGGGTAAAATACAGAACAACAACACGTGTGCAGAGGCCCTCAGCAGAGAGAATGACCTCAGAGCTCTGTAAGGGTAAAATACAGAACCACAACACATGTCCAGAGGCCCTCAGCAGAGAGAATGACCTCTGACCTCTGTAAGGGTAAAATACAGAACAACAACACGTGTGCAGAGAAAGTACAGGTTGAGGGGAAATACAGTACAACACGTTCAACTGTATAAGGACATTGGATATCATTCTTAGACCTGAAGTCTTGAATGGTGTCCTTGCCCAACCATCTCACAGCACTGAATAAGCCCTGTTAAATAGTACAGAACATAATGAACTGTTAAATAGTACAGAACTGTTAAATAGTACAGAACATAATGAACTGTTAAATAGTACAGAACTGTTAAATAGTACAGAACTGTTAAATAGTACAGAACACAATGAACTGTTAAATAGTACAGAACTGTTAAATAGTACAGAACACAATGAACTGGTAAATAGTACAGAACTGTTAAATAGTACAGAACATAATGAACTGTTAAATAGGACAGAACTGTTAAATAGTACAGAACATAATGAACTGTTAAATAGTACAGAACACAACGAACTGTTAAATAGTACAGAACACAATGAACTGTTAAATAGTACAGAACACAATGAACTGTTAAATAGTACAGAACTGTTAAATAGTACAGAACATAATGAACTGTTAAATAGTACAGAACTGTTAAATAGTACAGAACATAATGAACTGTTAAATAGTACAGAACAAAACGAACTGTTAAATAGTACAGAACATAATGAACTGTTAAATAGTACAGAACACAATGAACTGTTAAATAGTACAGAGCTGTTAAATAGTACAGAACACAATGAACTGTTAAATAGTACAGAACACAATGAACTGTTAAATAGTACAGAACTGTTAAATAGTACAGAACACAATGAACTGTTAAATAGTACAGAACTGTTAAATAGTACAGAACACAATGAACTGTTAAATAGTACAGAACACAATGAACTGTTAAATAGTACAGAACTGTTAAATAGTACAGAACACAATGAACTGTTAAATAGTACAGAACATAATGAACTGTTAAATAGTACAGAACTGTTAAATAGTACAGAACACAATGAACTGTTAAATAGTACAGAACTGTTAAATAGTACAGAACTGTTAAATAGTACAGAACTGTTAAATAGTACAGAACACAACGAACTGTTAAATAGTACAGAACTGTTAAATAGTACAGAACACAACGAACTGTTAAATAGTACAGAACACAATGAACTGTTAAATAGTACAGAACACAATGAACTGTTAAATAGTACAGAACACAATGAACTGTTAAATAGTACAGAACACAATGAACTGTTAAATAGTACAGAACATAATGAACTGTTAAATAGTACAGAACACAATGAACTGTTAAATAGTACAGAACTGTTAAATAGTACAGAACACAATGAACTGTTAAATAGTACAGAACTGTTAAATAGTACAGAACACAATGAACTGTTAAATAGTACAGAACTGTTAAATAGTACAGAACATAATGAACTGTTAAATAGTACAGAACTGTTAAATAGTACAGAACATAATGAACTGTTAAATAGTACAGAACTGTTAAATAGTACAGAACTGTTAAATAGTACAGAACACAATGAACTGTTAAAAAGTACAGAACTGTTAAATAGTACAGAACACAATGAACTGTTAAATAGTACAGAACATAATGAACTGGTAAATAGTACAGAACTGTTAAATAGCACAGAACACAATGAACTGTTAAATAGTACAGAACTGTTAAATAGTACAGAACATAATGAACTGTTAAATAGTACAGAACAAAACGAACTGTTAAATAGTACAGAACACAATGAACTGTTAAATAGTACAGAACTGTTAAATAGTACAGAACACAATGAACTGTTAAATAGTACAGAACTGTTAAATAGTACAGAACACAATGAACTGTTAAATAGTACAGAACATAATGAACTGTTAAATAGTACAGAACACAATGAACTGTTAAATAGTACAGAACTGTTAAATAGTACAGAACTGTTAAATAGTACAGAACACAATGAACTGTTAAATAGTACAAATACTGCCATACCACTGAAGATGTGCTGAAATACTGCCATACCACTGAAGATGAGGTGAAATACTGCCATACCACTGAAGATGTGCTGAAATACTGCCATACCACTGAAGATGAGGTGAAATACTGCCGTACCACTGAAGATGTGCTGAAATACTGCCATACCACTGAAGATGAGCTGAAATACTGCCGTACCACTGAAGATGTGCTGAAATACTGCCATACCACTGAAGATGAGGTGAAATACTGCCATACCACTGAAGACGAGCTGAAATACTGCCGTACCACTGAAGAGGTGCTGAAATACTGCCGACCACTGAAGATGTGTTGAAATACTGCCGACCACTGAAGATGAGGTGAAATACTGCCATACCACTGAAGATGTGCTGAAATACTGCCGACCACTGAAGACGTGCTGAAATACTGCCATACCACTGAAGATGTGCTGAAATACTGCCATACCACTGAAGATGTGCTGAAATACTGCCATACCACTGAAGATGTGCTGAAATACTGCCATACCACTGAAGACGTGCTGAAATACTGCCATACCACTGAAGATGTGCTGAAATACTGCCATACCACTGAAGATGAGCTGAAATACTGCCATACCACTGAAGATGAGCTGAAATACTGCCGTACCACTGAAGAGGTGCTGAAATACTGCCATACCACTGAAGATGTGTTGAAATACTGCCGACCACTGAAGATGTGCTGAAATACTGCCGACCACTGAAGATGTGCTGAAATACTGCCATACCACTGAAGACGTGCTGAAATACTGCCATACCACTGAAGACGTGCTGAAATACTGCCATACCACTGAAGATGTGCTGAAATACTGCCATACCACTGAAGATGTGCTGAAATACTGCCATACCACTGAAGATGTGCTGAAATACTGCCATACCACTGAAGATGAGGTGAAATACTGCCATACCACTGAAGATGTGCTGAAATACTGCCATACCCCTGAAGATGAGCTGAAATACTGCCATACCACTGAAGAGGTGCTGAAATACTGCCATACCACTGAAGATGTGCTGAAATACTGCCATACCACTGAAGATGTGCTGAAATACTGCCATACCACTGAAGATGAGGTGAAATACTGCCATACCACTGAGGATGAGGTGAAATACTGCCATACCACTGAAGATGAGGTGAAATACTGCCATACCACTGAAGATGAGGTGAAATACTGCCATACCACTGAAGATGAGCTGAAATACTGCCATACCACTGAAGATGAGGTGAAATACTGCCATACCACTGAAGATGAGGTGAAATACTGCCATACCACTGAAGATGAGCTGAAATACTGCCATACCACTGAAGATGAGGTGAAATACTGCCATACCACTGAAGAGGTGCTGAAATACTGCCATACCACTGAAGAGGTGCTGAAATACTGCCATACCACTGAAGATGAGCTGAAATACTGCCATACCACTGAAGATGTGCTGAAATACTGCCATACCACTGAAGATGTGCTGAAATACTGCCATACCACTGAAGACGTGCTGAAATACTGCCATACCACTGAAGATGTGCTGAAATACTGCCATACCACTGAAGATGAGGTGAAATACTGCCATACCACTGAAGATGTGCTGAAATACTGCCATACCACTGAAGATGAGCTGAAATACTGCCATACCACTGAAGATGTGCTGAAATACTGCCGTACCACTGAAGATGTGCTGAAATACTGCCATGCCACTGAAGATGTGCTGAAATACTGCCATACCACTGAAGACGTGCTGAAATACTGCCATACCACTGAAGATGTGCTGAAATACTGCCATACCACTGAAGATGAGGTGAAATACTGCCATACCATTGAAGATGTGCTGAAATACTGCCATACCCCTGAAGATGAGCTGAAATACTGCCATACCACTGAAGAGGTGCTGAAATACTGCCATACCATTGAAGATGTGCTGAAATACTGCCATACCCCTGAAGATGAGCTGAAATACTGCCATACCACTGAAGAGGTGCTGAAATACTGCCATACCACTGAAGATGTGTTGAAATACTGCCATACCACTGAAGATGTGTTGAAATACTGCCATACCACTGAAGATGAGGTGAAATACTGCCATACCACTGAGGATGAGGTGAAATACTGCCATACCACTGAAGATGAGGTGAAATACTGCCATACCACTGAAGATGAGGTGAAATACTGCCATACCACTGAAGATGAGCTGAAATACTGCCATACCACTGAAGACGAGGTGAAATACTGCCGTACCACTGAAGATGAGGTGAAATACTGCCATACCACTGAAGATGTGCTGAAATACTGCCATACCACTGAAGATGTGCTGAAATACTGCCATACCACTGAGGATGAGGTGAAATACTGCCGTACCACTGAAGATGTGCTGAAATACTGCCATACCACTGAAGATGTGCTGAAATACTGCCATACCACTGAAGATGAGGTGAAATACTGCCATACCACTGAAGATGTGCTGAAATACTGCCATACCACTGAAGATGTGCTGAAATACTGCCATACCACTGAAGATGAGGTGAAATACTGCCATACCACTGAAGATGTGCTGAAATACTGCCATACCACTGAAGATGAGGTGAAATACTGCCATACCACTGAAGATGAGGTGAAATACTGCCATACCACTGAAGATGAGGTGAAATACTGTCATACCACTGGACATCCTTCTTTGGCACCAAATCAACATTCTCATTAGCACTAGCAGCACTCATGTTTCTGACACATTGTGAGGTAAAGCCACAGAGTTTATAATCCTGGTAGAGTTTCTAAACTAGATGCTGGCTTCTTTGGTAAAGCCAGCATCTAACTGAGGTAAAGCCCTTTCTCTCATCACCAGCATCTAACTGAAGGAAAGCCCTTTCTCTTCTCACCAGCATCTAACTGAGGTAAAGCCCTTTCTCTCATCACCAGCATCTAACTGAGGTAAAGCCCTTTCTCTTCTCACCAGCATCTAACTGAGGTAAAGCCCTTTCTCTCATCACCAGCATCTAACTGAGGTAAAGCCCTTTCTCTTCTCACCAGCATCTAACTGAGGTAAAGCCCTTTCTCTCCTCACCAGCATCTAACTGAGGTAAAGCCCTTTCTCTCCTCACCAGCATCTAACTGAGGAAAGCCCTTTCTCTTCTCACCAGCATCTAACTGAGGTAAAGCCCTTTCTCTCCTCACCAGCATCTAACTGAAGGAAAGCCCTTTCTCTCCTCACCAGCATCTAACTGAGGTAAAGCCCTTTCTCTTCTCACCAGCATCTAACTGAGGTAAAGCCCTTTCTCTCCTCACCAGCATCTAACTGAGGTAAAGCCCTTTCTCTCCTCACCAGCATCTAACTGAGGTAAAGCCCTTTCTCTTCTCACCAGCATCTAACTGAGGTAAAGCCCTTTCCCTCCTCACCAGCATCTAACTGAGGTAAAGCCCTTTCTCTTCTCACCAGCATCTAACTGAGGTAAAGCCCTTTCTCTTCTCACCAGCATCTAACTGAGGGAAAGCCCTTTCTCTCCTCACCAGCATCTAACTGAGGTAAAGCCCTTTCTCTTCTCACCAGCATCTAACTGAGGTAAAGCCCTTTCTCTCCTCACCAGCATCTAACTGAGGTAAAGCCCTTTCCCTCCTCACCAGCATCTAACTGAGGGAAAGCCCTTTCTCTTCTCACCAGCATCTAACTGAGGTAAAGCCCTTTCTCTCCTCACCAGCATCTAACTGAGGTAAAGCCCTTTCTCATCTCACCAGCATCTAACTGTGTGCTCTAAGCAGGGACACTTATGATTGGCCAACATGTGCATGCCATGCAGCCAGTGAGACAGCCCGCTTGTGATTGGTCAGCATCCTCTGCGCCATGTGGAGAGTGAATGAACGGAGTCTAGCGCATCTCATTGGAGGAGGTACCACAGTCTAGTTTTTTGTTATATGACATGCTGACCACGCTGCTCGCGTTGCGTGCACGAGCACTGCAAAACAAAATGTACACAGACGTGTTATTCAATCATTTCATCCAAACTGCTCACACGTGTCAATGAGCATTTGCGTAGCCAGGCGTTAAAAACTTGGTTCTATTTTTGCCGCTTGATGCGCTCTCCCATCTCCTCATTGGATTTTAGGAGCATATATCCATGTGGGTGATTGAAAGATTAAATAAATCTTAACATAATTCCACCTTGACATTATGGGGTATTGGTGTGTGTAGGCCAGTGACACATCATCTCCATTTAATCCATTTTAAATTCTGCCTCTAACACGACAAAATGCTGAGGAATGTCTAGCCGCCACTCACCGTCTGAGCCAGGAGAACGGCACAATGCTGAGGAATGTCTAGCTGGGAAAATCAGCAGTAGCGGCAAGCTAGGGCTCCCGAGTGGTGCAGCGGCCTAAGGCACGGCATCTCAGTGCTAGAGGCGTCACTACAGACACCCTGGTTCGAATCCCGGGCTGTATCACAACCGGCTGTGATAGGGAGTCCCATAGGACGGGGTACAATTGGCCCAGCTGTCACGTTCCTGACCTGTTTTTCCTTTTTCTTGTATTTATTTAGTTGGTCAGGGCGTGAGTTGGGGTGGGCTGTCTATGTGTGATTTTCTATGTTGGGGTTTTGTGTTCGGCCTGGTATGATTCTCAATCAGAGGCAGCTGTCAATCGTTGTCCCTGATTGAGAATCATACTAAGGCAGCCGGGGTTTCACGTGTGTTTTGTGGGTGTTTGTATCTCGTGTCAGTGTTCGTGCCACACGGGACTGTTTTCGGTTTTGTCACGTTTGTTGTTTTGTATCGTATCGTGTATTGTTTTCGTTTTCATTAAATAATGACCACTTTCAACTTTGCGTCTTGGTCCGATCCATGCTCCTCCTCGTCTGAGGAGGAGAACGACTTCGACAACCGTTACACCAGCGTCGTCCGTGTCCGGTTTTGGCAGGTGTAGGCCGTCATTGTAAATAATAATTTGTTCTTAACTGACTTGCCTAGTTAAATAAAGGTTACATTTTTTTTAAATGTAAAAGGTCATTTTCCAACAGAAAGGTGCAGTATTGAGATGAATTGACAAAGTGACCAAAATCAAACTCCTGTTGCAAATATGAGTTTAGTTATTTCACTAATAATAAGGATTGTGTCGACGTGCCCGGACATGCATAGCTAGCTAAACAGATAGCTATGGGACCTGTTAGCAGATAGCTATGGGACCTGTTAGCAGATAGCTATGGGACCTGTTAGCAGATAGCTATGGGACCTGTTAGCAGATAGCTATGGGACCTGTTAGCAGATAGCTATGGGACCTGTTAGCAGATAGCTATGGGACCTGTTAGCAGATAGCTATGGGACCTGTTAGCAGATAGCTATGGGACCTGTTAGCAGATAGCTATGGGACCTGTTAGCAGATAGCTATGGGATCTGTTAGCAGATAGCTATGGGACCTGTTAGCAGATAGCTATGGGACCTGTTAGCAGATAGCTATGGGACCTGTTAGCAGATAGCTATGGGACCTGTTAGCAGATAGCTATGGGACCTGTTAGCAGATAGCTATGGGACCTGTTAGCAGATAGCTATGGGATCTGTTAGCAGATAGCTATGGGACCTGTTAGCAGATAGCTATGGGACCTGTTAGCAGATAGCTATGGGACCTGTTAGCAGATAGCTATGGGACCTGTTAGCAGATAGCTATGGGATCTGTTAGCAGATAGCTATGGGACCTGTTAGCAGATAGCTATGGGACCTGTTAGCAGATAGCTATGGGACCTGTTAGCAGATAGCTATGGGACCTGTTAGCAGATAGCTATGGAACCTGTTAGCAGATAGCTATGGGACTTGTTAGAAGATAGCTATGGAACCTGTTAGCAGATAGCTATGGGACCTGTTAGCAGATAGCTATGGGACCTGTTAGCAGATAGCTATGGGACCTGTTAGCAGATAGCTATGGGACCTGTTAGCAGATAGCTATGGGACCTGTTAGCAGATAGCTATGGGACCTGTTAGCAGATAGCTATGGGATCTGTTAACAGATAGCTATGGGACCTGTTAGCAGATAGCTATGGGACCTGTTAGCAGATAGCTATGGGACCTGTTAGCAGATAGCTATGGGATCTGTTAGCAGATAGCTATGGGACCTGTTAGCAGATAGCTATGGGACCTGTTAGCAGATAGCTATGGGACCTGTTAGCAGATAGCTATGGGACCTGTTAGCAGATAGCTATGGGATCTGTTAGCAGATAGCTATGGGACCTGTTAGCAGATAGCTATGGGACCTGTTAGCAGATAGCTATGGGACCTGTTAGCAGATAGCTATGGGACCTGTTAGCAGATAGCTATGGAACCTGTTAGCAGATAGCTATGGGACTTGTTAGAAGATAGCTATGGAACCTGTTAGCAGATAGCTATGGAACCTGTTAGCAGATAGCTATGGGACCTGTTAGCAGATAGCTATGGGACCTGTTAGCAGATAGCTATGGGACCTGTTAGCAGATAGCTATTGGACCTGTTAGCAGATAGCTATGGGACCTGTTAGCAGATAGCTATGGGACCTGTTAGCAGATACCTATTGGACCTGTTAGCAGATAGCTATGGGACCTGTTAGCAGATAGCTATGGGACCTGTTAGCAGATACCTATTGGACCTGTTAGCAGATAGCTATGGGACTTGTTAGAAGATAGCTATGGAACCTGTTAGCAGATAGCTATGGAACCTGTTAGCAGATAGCTATGGGACCTGTTAGCAGATAGCTATGGGACCTGTTAGCAGATAGCTATGGGACCTGTTAGCAGATAGCTATGGGACCTGTTAGCAGATAGCTATGGGACCTGTTAGCAGATAGCTATGGGACCTGTTAGCAGATAGCTATGGGACCTGTTAGCAGATAGCTATGGGACCTGTTAGCAGATAGCTATGGGACCTGTTAGCAGATACCTATTGGACCTGTTAGCAGGTAGCTATGGGACCTGTTAGCAGATAGCTATGGGACCTGTTAGCAGATAGCTATGGGACCTGTTAGCAGATAGCTATGGGACATGTTAGCAGATAGCTATGGGACCTGTTAGCAGATAGCTATGGGACCTGTTAGCAGATAGCTATGGGACCTGTTAGCAGATAGCTATGGGACCTGTTAGCAGATAGCTATGGGACCTGTTAGCAGATAGCTATGGGACCTGTTAGCAGATAGCTATGGGACCTATAGCTTTTTCATATCGTCCTAAAATATCAATCCAAAAATCGATATCGGCACCTAAAAAAATCCATATGGGTCATTCTCTAGAGAGAGGGAGGGAGGGAGGGAGGGAGGGAGGGAGGGAGGGAGGGAGGGAGGGAGGGAGGGAGGGAGGGAGGGATGAGGGGGAGGGAGGGGGTCCATATAGAACTGTGATTGATGGGATATCTGTGGGTCTACAGGGACAGATGGTCTCTAATACTGCTACAGACACACAATGTTATCCGTGTTCCACTGGAACTCAATACCCCCAAACCCTGGGCAACAAGAGATGGACATAATGGAGTACAGTAACCCACACACTTTTAAACACACACACACACACACACACTTAAACACACACACACACACACACAGAGTGAAAAAGGAAAGCAGATACAGAGAAAAGCACTTTAGTTTCTACGCTAAATCATATTATCACTGTCTAGACCCCCACTTTGTCTCGGAGACACAATCACTGAGAAACTTCCGCTCCTCCAATCTCACTCCCCCCCCCCCCCGGCACAGAGAAAGGGGGAAAAACTGTCGACTTGTCTGTAAATAAATCTCAGAAGGAACAAGAACACATTTAGGGTGACATCCTTTCACTGTAAAAGTGTCTGACAAATGTCTAGCAGACGTCTTGCCTCAGCTGTAGGCAACCAAGCCTCGAAATTCAATTCAACGCTCTTCAAACAAACTCCATCTGCTTGGTCCAAATGGAGAAAATTAGGGACAATATTCTTAGCTGTCCGTCCCAATAGAAGACTGTGTGTTCCAAATGCTCCCCCTTTTTCCCTTTACAGTGCACTACGTCCTATGGGCTCTGGTCAAAAGTAGTGCACTATGAAGGGAATAGGGTGCCATTTGGGACGCATTTCTCTTCACTCTTAATCTTCATCAGCAGTGTGGACACGAGAGACCAGATATCTGGAGATTTATCTTATTCTCAGTCTAGTTGGGGATCTGATCTTGTTTTTCCCAGGATGTTGAAGCCTGGTAACTTTAAGTAAGACATCAGAACAGAAGCCTCAGAAGAGACAGGCAGCTAGCTAGCACTCTGCTCCTCTGTGTCTGTCTGTTTGACTGTCTGCCTGTGACGTCTCACTTTCCCCTTAAAATAGGCCAAATAGAATCTCTCTGTCTGGGGATGGAAGAAAAACACACACTGATAGA